>NW_026601063.1:80928-82488 GCF_029448725.1 Salvelinus fontinalis
ACCCGTCTCTCCCATCTTGTAGTGATGAGGGGTTTCACAGCCTCCACCCGTCTCTCCCATCTTGTGGTGATGAGGGGTTTCACAACCTCCACCAGGCTCTCCCATCTTGTAGTGATGAGGGGTTTCACAGCCTCCACCCGTCTCTCCCATCTTGTAGTGATGAGGGGTTTCACAGCCTCCACCCGTCTCTCCCATCTTGTAGTGATGAGGGGTTTCACAGCCTCCACCCGTCTCTCCCATCTTGTGGTGATGAGGGGTTTCACAACCTCCACCAGGCTCTCCCATCTTGTGGTGATGAGGGGTTTCACAACCTCCACCAGGCTCTCCCATCTTGTTGTGATGAGGGGTTTCACAGCCTCCACCCGTCTCTCCCATCTAGTGGTGATGAGGGGTTTCACAACCTCCACCAGTCTCTCCCATCTCGTGGTTCTGAGGGGTTTCACAGTGAGTCCATCTTTTACGTGCTCTTTCAGCAAGGTCCCAGCGGTGTGTAGATTCGGATAAAATTGTAGAAATCTCTTGGCGGGTATTAAAAACTCAGTCGTCTCCAAGCAACACGATGCTGCATCAGAGAGAACCAGGTTCAGCGAGTGCTGCATGGCACAAAAAAAGTCCCTCGGATTGATATCCTGCACTTTTGAATCCTCTCTCTCTTTTGAACTCTGCTGTGCCCCCCCGAATAATCACCCCGTTCGCATACCCCTGCCCTCTCATGTCCATGATGGCGATGCCATGTTCCTGTAGTTTTGAGATGAGCAACTCCGTCATGCCCCCCCAGTTCACTAAACTCCAGGAAGTGCACTCTCGTGCGCACTGACCCATAATCCTCGGTTGAAACAAAACGCATCACTATGGGCATCTGCTCTGTTTTGCTCTTGTCTGGTTTGCAGTACAAAATTCATAAAAAATGTTGGCTGATATTAGCTCACTGCACACTGTCTGCTATTAGCTCACTGCACACTGTCTGCTGGATCTCAGCCTTCTGCCAACATGTCAATGATTTGATTCTGGATTCTTTTACAGTGGTAGTGCTCATGTGTTTCTTTGGACGGCCCCTTCATGTACCATCAAAGATACCCAGCATTTCCGCAAACTTCATAAAGTTCATATGTTTTGGCTCGTTCAGCCTGTCGTTGGTCCCACATTGCGTAGAGTTCAGGGTGGCCATTACGCGTATCAGGGCTCTGAGCCTCTGCAGCACCTGCTACCAGTGGAGAGTCTCTCTGTCAACAGCCTGTTGGGCTTAAACATCGATAGTTTGCTTGGCCACCAGCCTGATCTCCAGCTCCTTCCACCTCTGGAAACTATCTGGGTGGTCATGTGACTTCTCATGTGAGCTGTTAGGCCCTGATCTGGCTATGCCATGTGGCTGTGGGCTACACTAGTTTTTTTAGCACACAATATTTGCTTAAAATTCAGTGGAATTATTTCATATTATTTTATAGTATGAAGAATACAAATTAAACATAGCTAAATAAAATATATTTTCTCCAAATGATTTGAGAGAGTGAGGCTATTCTGTGTTGAGCGGTAAACAAAAAAACAGGTCCTCCTATGTTT
>NW_026601064.1:0-27500 GCF_029448725.1 Salvelinus fontinalis
TGATCCAGTACATTGGACATCTGAAACAGCAAATATGATCTTTAATTTTTGGCTGGATAATTTAAACATGTAAGGGGAGAACAGTGTCTTGATACAGCTCCACACTCCAATATTACTAATCTCTCACACTCATATAGACTCTCTAAGATGGAAAGAAAGGTATTGGAACGGGGATTGTCTTTTATCCCCACTCCGGGAATACTGGACAGGATGGAGCTTCGCAGGGACTTACACCTATACCATAGGAGGTTAAAATTGTTGGATTATTTTAATTATGAAACTGATATCCCTTTTTTGCCTTTTATAGATCCCTCGGTTTGGGAACCTAGAGTACAATCGGTATCTCCCTCCATCCAAACATTGATTAGGAAGGACCTGGATGCATTTAGGAGGTTCCGACCTGGGCCAGTCACTAAGGGGAATAGTACGCAATTGGAGCTAGACATTATTAAATCGTTGGGATCCAACCAGAGTATAGTTATTAAACCTGCGGATAAAGGATCACAGATTGTAATCATGGACAGAGTACAGTATTTGTTGGAGGCCAACAGGCAATTGAACAATGCGAAAAATTATGTTCTATTAGACCACTCTATCCAATCTGAGACCCAAAACATGATCAAGGGGATATTGGGGGAACTGCTTGAAAAGCAGTTTATTACTTCCAAACAATATACTTACCTATTGGGCCCTGAGATACCACGACCGCGACAATTTTATCTTCTTCCAAAAATTCACAAACCTTTGGAAGAGTGGCCTGTGCCCTTTCAGATCCCTAGTGGCCGCCCAATCGTTAGTGACTGTGGATCGGAATCGTATCGAATCGCTGAATACATTGACTATTTTATCAATCCGCTATCCCAGAAGCATGCCTCCTATGTTAAGGACACATATGATTTTGTTGACAAACTTAAGGGTCTCGAACTACCACTAGGGGCGTTCTTATTCTCTGTGGATATTAACTCATTATATACAAATATTGAAACTTCTTTGGGACTGCGGGCAGTAAAACAAGCCTTGGATAGGTTTCCTGACCCTCAGCGCCCGGATAAGGAAATCTTAGATCTGTTGGAATTGAGTCTTTTGAGGAATGACTTCAGTTTTAATGATGAGTTTTATCTTCAGATCCATGGCACTGCCATGGGCAAGAAGTTTGCTCCAGCCTTTGCCAACTTATATATGGGTTTTTGGGAGGAGACAGCTTTTCTTAAATGTGAGACCCTTCCTTTACTATATCTCAGGTATTTGGATGACATCTTTGGAATTTGGGTGAATTCTATGCAGGATTTTGAGTGTTTTTTGGAAACCCTCAATACACATCATCCTGCTATTAGAACCTCTCATAATATACAAAGGGAAAAACTAGAATTTTTGGACACTCAGGTCTTCTTTGGATGCTCAGATGGTCTAACTAAACCATTGGCCACGAAAGTCTTTTTCAAAGAGACCGATAGGCATGCCCTGCTACATAAAACAAGTTATCATCCAAAACATACTTTTAGAGGGATCATTAAATCTCAGCTGATCCGGTTCAATAGAATCTGTACATTGGGTGAGCACGTGGAGGAGGCCACAACCATCCTTTTTAGAGCTTTGGGGCCACGGGGATATTCCAAACGCTTCCTTAGGGGGATAAAGGCAGAGGTAGCAGAATTATTTAGCAGGGAAGGGGGTTACAAGAAAATGGTAAAAACAAACCATTTGATACCCTTTATTATAACATACTCTGGGAACCTGGGTGGACTTAATAGGACCTTGAGGTCTAATTTCAGGGAAGCCCAACAAGCGGTGGAAGGACTGGGGGACTGTGAAGTAATCTCAGCCTACAGAAGAAATAAAAACCTCGGAGATAGGTTAGTCCACGCTGCCTTCCAGAAGAAAGAGGCACCTAATAAATTTGAAAAATATCTGGGGAGACCCAAATATATTGCTAATGCCTTCTCCGGACAGGGGTTCCCTATAAGACAGAGGCTCGAATTGTCCACTGCAAACTTGATCTACGGGATCAAGTGTAAATCGTGCCAAAAGATTTATATAGGAGAAACAAACAATACACTACTTGCCAGACTAAAACAACATCTATACTATATGGCTAAAGGTAGTAAGAGTACGGTATTGTACTTGCATTTTGGCCTACATGCAGTGGAGGGTTTGAGTATCTTTGGGTTGGAAACAAATGGGAGCTGGTCCAGGACACAACGACAGGGGATGGAAAGAATTTGGATTGCGCGTCTCAATACAATAGATCCTAAGGGCCTGAATGAAAAATATTAAATTTATTTTTGGCCTATTTTCCTGATGGGAAGGGGCCCTTTCCAGGACAGTGACATGGAGGATTGGGTGGGGGAGGTAGCGGGGGATGGTGGGAGAGCCGCCCATTATATATGCCAATTTATCCAATTATTTATGGATTTATTTTTATATTGTTTGTATACGGACTATGAATACAATGGCACTTAATTTTATATTCTTGAAAAAAATGGTTTTTTTCCGTGTGGCGTGATTTTAATGCATGTATTGTTTGGAGATTTTTGTGGAGATTTCTATAGCACTTGTTGAGTTTAAAGCACTTCTATTTTCCAGTGTGGGATGATTTTTACATGGTTAAATAGCCATTGCCTGCTAATATTTATGTTTGTCTTTTTTAGTAATTAATTTATTTTGTTTGTTAGTTTATTGGGTGGTTCTCCTCACCGTAAATCCCTAACCTTAACCCTGAGATATTTATGCCTAACCTTAACCTTTGCTCCCCCATACTTGATCTTATGTTTCCGGACCCATACTCTAACCCTAAGCCTAACCCTAATCTTAATCCTAACCTTAACCCTGATATCTTCATGCCTAACCTTAACCTTTTTTTCCCTCCATACTTGATTCTATTCTAATCCTGACCTATACTCTAATTCTAACCCTAACCGTAACTTAACCTGAACTCTCACCTTTACCCCCAGCTTCCAAGTCATAACCCTAATTTCCAACCCTAACTTAGACCCTCAGGCCTAACCTTAATTTTTAGACCACAGCCCTGAGCCGAGCCCCTGGCCTCTATTTTTTAATTTGGAATCCCTGCTTCTTAATTTATATCTTATTTGGATTATAACTTTAAATCCTGGTTCTGGTCCATTGTTTAAACGTATCTTTTTTTATTTATACATATTGGAGTATTCTTATTGTCTTAAGTTTGTTTGCTGGTTGCAGTGATCCAACACCTACCCTAATTGGGACGGTTGATGGGATCTCTAGTCATGAAAGTATTGGATACAATAGTCTAAACCATTTATCCTAAAGGGGTTGCCTGTGCCAGTGCATATCAGATTCGTCTGTTTTTCCTTGAACCTAACCTAGCCCGCGCCTGGCATTTTATACATTATTTGGTTTGTTTAAAAGACTTCTCTGACTGAATTGTTTTTAGTATTCTTATTGTCTTAACTTGTTTGTTGGTCACAATGATCCAACACCTACCCTAATTGGGATGGTTGATGGGAGGAGAATGGGGGCGATGGACAGAGGACTAAGCCATACATGTGCCTTGGGAGAATGGATCCGCCCCCTCAAATCCCCCATATTAACACAGGTGTTAGTGATTACTTATTACCTCTGAAGAAAGCCATGCGGCTGAAACGTCAGGTCTTTGTTTGTCTTCTGTGTTTTTTTTAAAAACCTTTTGAAAGCTCCTTTTGACAGATGTCCTGCTCCATAAACCATACAAACAACAGCTATGGAACCTACGTATGAAGGCCTCTTGGACTAAATGCACTCGAAAAGCAAGTACCAGTGAGTACAAAGACTGAAACAGAGGATTAAGGTGAAGGACTTTTTTTAATCTTTTAACCTTTTAATCTTTTATCTCTGAGCATTGCTAATTTTATGGACCATTTTCTTTTGTTGGTGAACTACCACCAAAGCAGGTGTGGATAGCACAACATCTAGGGACCTTCATGATGTTAATTGTTTACATGTTTTATGTTTGGTGTGTTTTATGAAAATGTGATTTTTTTTATGAAAATGTGATTTTTTTTCCCTAGTTCTAGGTTGTTTTTTCAAAAAACGGCCGTGGATATAGTGGAGGCTCAGTTGAGAACACCGTTGAGTACGGCTATTTTATTTGTATTTTTTTTATGGTAGGGGAGGATGATATTTCCTAGAGGAAATCGGTTTGGGCCTCTGGCCCATTCTATAGCATTGGGGGAGAAGACACCTACCCTAGGCCCAGACATTCCCAAAGCATCTTTCAACCCTAAATTAACCAAACAATATTTTAAACTATTACAAGCTATCCACCATGCGGAAATTCTAACTGAATTGCAAAGGACTAGATCCTTTCCGCCTGGTATGATGAAACAGGTGGTTAGGCTCACAGCTTTTATCAAACCTTCCTCACCCAATTTAACCACCCTGGCACTGGTCAAGGAAAACACGGACCACTGGATGGACACCAATATGTGCATTTTAGTGGACCATTATGACTCAGTCCTGACAGCGGGATTACTGGAGGTGGGGTGTTTTGATACTAATTCCTTTGAGCGAGCGGTTGCTTGGGCAAGGGCCAGATACAAGCGTAAATTCACTCAGTCTTCAGTGACAACATTACAGGCGATGCTTCCTAAGGCCAGTGTGGGTGCCAGTGAGGTGGTAGACCCAGGCCAGCTGACTATGGAGGCTTTTCCGCCCTTGTCCGCGGTCCTGTGTCCAGCTCCCAGTAATGGGGAGGGAATGGGAAATGGTAGGCCGGCCAGTGGACTAGTTAATGGTGGCACTAAAAACACTTCTAAAAGGAGCCCCCCTAGGAGTTCTCCCAGTCTACCAGCTCTAGAGCTGGGACAGGGGAAAACTAGTCTAGTCATGGCTGATATACATTCCCCGAGACCCCAAGTACTTGCTGGAGACCCACTAACCACAGAGCTAGTGCCAGGTGGGGTGGATATTGGGAAACAAACACAGGTGAATGCTGCTTTTGTTCACAGTCCCAAGAGGCTTCTATATAGTAATGTTATTTTAACATGCAGTAATACTATTTCCTCTCTATCTGACTCTGGCCAGGAGGTCCCCGGAGTTGGAGGGGAGCGGGACCCGTGTGGGGCTGCCCTTGGGACCCGGGAGGGGGATGAACATATGATGATAAGTGACGACAAAACGGAATCTTCCTTGAATAAGTCCTTGTCTGAGCCCCCCGGGGAGTCCCACGTTGCGGCCGCTCCGGTTCTCCCGCGGCTGTTCTCTTCGGGGCTACCATTTGCTGAACCAGGTCAGAGTAAAACATTGGGATCTGTTACAGCCCAAGTGAATCCAGTAGTTCCTTCTTCCCCAGTGATTAATCTACCTGCCAGGGAGCCTATTTTTACCTCCTTTGAACCAGTTAGACACCCAAATTCTATTAGGAAAATTTGGGATTGGGAACTGACAATTAAAAAAGCAATTGTGATAATTGGAGACTCTAATATCTCACGGATACCTAGATTTACTGACCCTAGAGTGCAGGCAGATAGCTTCCCTGGTGCTACATTCCACCATCTAAAAGGGGTAGTAGAAAAGTTAGAACAACACCCAACAGTGGAGAAGGTGGTACTATCGGGGGGTTTAAACAACTGCCTGTCGAAACAGCTAGCGTTGACCTCCTGGAAGCAACTACAACAACTGCTTAAAATGGCGGAAAGTAAATTTCCGAATGCCATACTCTACGTGCCCATCATTAACTATTCAGACAGATTAGACAAACAACAACAGTCACTCTTGGACCAACTTAACCAAAAAATCCTAGAGCAATGCAACTATCTACCTGAGATAAGTAAACTTAGGTTTCACACACTGCCACGTGATCCAGTACATTGGACATCTGAAACAGCAAATATGATCTTTAATTTTTGGCTGGATAATTTAAACATGTAAGGGGAGAACAGTGTCTTGATACAGCTCCACACTCCAATATTACTAATCTCTCACACTCATATAGACTCTCTAAGATGGAAAGAAAGGTATTGGAACGGGGATTGTCTTTTATCCCCACTCCGGGAATACTGGACAGGATGGAGCTTCGCAGGGACTTACACCTATACCATAGGAGGTTAAAATTGTTGGATTATTTTAATTATGAAACTGATATCCCTTTTTTGCCTTTTATAGATCCCTCGGTTTGGGAACCTAGAGTACAATCGGTATCTCCCTCCATCCAAACATTGATTAGGAAGGACCTGGATGCATTTAGGAGGTTCCGACCTGGGCCAGTCACTAAGGGGAATAGTACGCAATTGGAGCTAGACATTATTAAATCGTTGGGATCCAACCAGAGTATAGTTATTAAACCTGCGGATAAAGGATCACAGATTGTAATCATGGACAGAGTACAGTATTTGTTGGAGGCCAACAGGCAATTGAACAATGCGAAAAATTATGTTCTATTAGACCACTCTATCCAATCTGAGACCCAAAACATGATCAAGGGGATATTGGGGGAACTGCTTGAAAAGCAGTTTATTACTTCCAAACAATATACTTACCTATTGGGCCCTGAGATACCACGACCGCGACAATTTTATCTTCTTCCAAAAATTCACAAACCTTTGGAAGAGTGGCCTGTGCCCTTTCAGATCCCTAGTGGCCGCCCAATCGTTAGTGACTGTGGATCGGAATCGTATCGAATCGCTGAATACATTGACTATTTTATCAATCCGCTATCCCAGAAGCATGCCTCCTATGTTAAGGACACATATGATTTTGTTGACAAACTTAAGGGTCTCGAACTACCACTAGGGGCGTTCTTATTCTCTGTGGATATTAACTCATTATATACAAATATTGAAACTTCTTTGGGACTGCGGGCAGTAAAACAAGCCTTGGATAGGTTTCCTGACCCTCAGCGCCCGGATAAGGAAATCTTAGATCTGTTGGAATTGAGTCTTTTGAGGAATGACTTCAGTTTTAATGATGAGTTTTATCTTCAGATCCATGGCACTGCCATGGGCAAGAAGTTTGCTCCAGCCTTTGCCAACTTATATATGGGTTTTTGGGAGGAGACAGCTTTTCTTAAATGTGAGACCCTTCCTTTACTATATCTCAGGTATTTGGATGACATCTTTGGAATTTGGGTGAATTCTATGCAGGATTTTGAGTGTTTTTTGGAAACCCTCAATACACATCATCCTGCTATTAGAACCTCTCATAATATACAAAGGGAAAAACTAGAATTTTTGGACACTCAGGTCTTCTTTGGATGCTCAGATGGTCTAACTAAACCATTGGCCACGAAAGTCTTTTTCAAAGAGACCGATAGGCATGCCCTGCTACATAAAACAAGTTATCATCCAAAACATACTTTTAGAGGGATCATTAAATCTCAGCTGATCCGGTTCAATAGAATCTGTACATTGGGTGAGCACGTGGAGGAGGCCACAACCATCCTTTTTAGAGCTTTGGGGCCACGGGGATATTCCAAACGCTTCCTTAGGGGGATAAAGGCAGAGGTAGCAGAATTATTTAGCAGGGAAGGGGGTTACAAGAAAATGGTAAAAACAAACCATTTGATACCCTTTATTATAACATACTCTGGGAACCTGGGTGGACTTAATAGGACCTTGAGGTCTAATTTCAGGGAAGCCCAACAAGCGGTGGAAGGACTGGGGGACTGTGAAGTAATCTCAGCCTACAGAAGAAATAAAAACCTCGGAGATAGGTTAGTCCACGCTGCCTTCCAGAAGAAAGAGGCACCTAATAAATTTGAAAAATATCTGGGGAGACCCAAATATATTGCTAATGCCTTCTCCGGACAGGGGTTCCCTATAAGACAGAGGCTCGAATTGTCCACTGCAAACTTGATCTACGGGATCAAGTGTAAATCGTGCCAAAAGATTTATATAGGAGAAACAAACAATACACTACTTGCCAGACTAAAACAACATCTATACTATATGGCTAAAGGTAGTAAGAGTACGGTATTGTACTTGCATTTTGGCCTACATGCAGTGGAGGGTTTGAGTATCTTTGGGTTGGAAACAAATGGGAGCTGGTCCAGGACACAACGACAGGGGATGGAAAGAATTTGGATTGCGCGTCTCAATACAATAGATCCTAAGGGCCTGAATGAAAAATATTAAATTTATTTTTGGCCTATTTTCCTGATGGGAAGGGGCCCTTTCCAGGACAGTGACATGGAGGATTGGGTGGGGGAGGTAGCGGGGGATGGTGGGAGAGCCGCCCATTATATATGCCAATTTATCCAATTATTTATGGATTTATTTTTATATTGTTTGTATACGGACTATGAATACAATGGCACTTAATTTTATATTCTTGAAAAAAATGGTTTTTTTCCGTGTGGCGTGATTTTAATGCATGTATTGTTTGGAGATTTTTGTGGAGATTTCTATAGCACTTGTTGAGTTTAAAGCACTTCTATTTTCCAGTGTGGGATGATTTTTACATGGTTAAATAGCCATTGCCTGCTAATATTTATGTTTGTCTTTTTTAGTAATTAATTTATTTTGTTTGTTAGTTTATTGGGTGGTTCTCCTCACCGTAAATCCCTAACCTTAACCCTGAGATATTTATGCCTAACCTTAACCTTTGCTCCCCCATACTTGATCTTATGTTTCCGGACCCATACTCTAACCCTAAGCCTAACCCTAATCTTAATCCTAACCTTAACCCTGATATCTTCATGCCTAACCTTAACCTTTTTTTCCCTCCATACTTGATTCTATTCTAATCCTGACCTATACTCTAATTCTAACCCTAACCGTAACTTAACCTGAACTCTCACCTTTACCCCCAGCTTCCAAGTCATAACCCTAATTTCCAACCCTAACTTAGACCCTCAGGCCTAACCTTAATTTTTAGACCACAGCCCTGAGCCGAGCCCCTGGCCTCTATTTTTTAATTTGGAATCCCTGCTTCTTAATTTATATCTTATTTGGATTATAACTTTAAATCCTGGTTCTGGTCCATTGTTTAAACGTATCTTTTTTTATTTATACATATTGGAGTATTCTTATTGTCTTAAGTTTGTTTGCTGGTTGCAGTGATCCAACACCTACCCTAATTGGGACGGTTGATGGGATCTCTAGTCATGAAAGTATTGGATACAATAGTCTAAACCATTTATCCTAAAGGGGTTGCCTGTGCCAGTGCATATCAGATTCGTCTGTTTTTCCTTGAACCTAACCTAGCCCGCGCCTGGCATTTTATACATTATTTGGTTTGTTTAAAAGACTTCTCTGACTGAATTGTTTTTAGTATTCTTATTGTCTTAACTTGTTTGTTGGTCACAATGATCCAACACCTACCCTAATTGGGATGGTTGATGGGAGGAGAATGGGGGCGATGGACAGAGGACTAAGCCATACATGTGCCTTGGGAGAATGGATCCGCCCCCTCAAATCCCCCATATTAACACAGGTGTTAGTGATTACTTATTACCTCTGAAGAAAGCCATGCGGCTGAAACGTCAGGTCTTTGTTTGTCTTCTGTGTTTTTTTTAAAAACCTTTTGAAAGCTCCTTTTGACAGATGTCCTGCTCCATAAACCATACAAACAACAGCTATGGAACCTACGTATGAAGGCCTCTTGGACTAAATGCACTCGAAAAGCAAGTACCAGTGAGTACAAAGACTGAAACAGAGGATTAAGGTGAAGGACTTTTTTTAATCTTTTAACCTTTTAATCTTTTATCTCTGAGCATTGCTAATTTTATGGACCATTTTCTTTTGTTGGTGAACTACCACCAAAGCAGGTGTGGATAGCACAACATCTAGGGACCTTCATGATGTTAATTGTTTACATGTTTTATGTTTGGTGTGTTTTATGAAAATGTGATTTTTTTTTATGAAAATGTGATTTTTTTTCCCCTAGTTCTAGGTTGTTTTTTCAAAAAACGGCCGTGGATATAGTGGAGGCTCAGTTGAGAACACCGTTGAGTACGGCTATTTTATTTGTATTTTTTTTATGGTAGGGGAGGATGATATTTCCTAGAGGAAATCGGTTTGGGCCTCTGGCCCATTCTATAGCATTGGGGGAGAAGACACCTACCCTAGGCCCAGACATTCCCAAAGCATCTTTCAACCCTAAATTAACCAAACAATATTTTAAACTATTACAAGCTATCCACCATGCGGAAATTCTAACTGAATTGCAAAGGACTAGATCCTTTCCGCCTGGTATGATGAAACAGGTGGTTAGGCTCACAGCTTTTATCAAACCTTCCTCACCCAATTTAACCACCCTGGCACTGGTCAAGGAAAACACGGACCACTGGATGGACACCAATATGTGCATTTTAGTGGACCATTATGACTCAGTCCTGACAGCGGGATTACTGGAGGTGGGGTGTTTTGATACTAATTCCTTTGAGCGAGCGGTTGCTTGGGCAAGGGCCAGATACAAGCGTAAATTCACTCAGTCTTCAGTGACAACATTACAGGCGATGCTTCCTAAGGCCAGTGTGGGTGCCAGTGAGGTGGTAGACCCAGGCCAGCTGACTATGGAGGCTTTTCCGCCCTTGTCCGCGGTCCTGTGTCCAGCTCCCAGTAATGGGGAGGGAATGGGAAATGGTAGGCCGGCCAGTGGACTAGTTAATGGTGGCACTAAAAACACTTCTAAAAGGAGCCCCCCTAGGAGTTCTCCCAGTCTACCAGCTCTAGAGCTGGGACAGGGGAAAACTAGTCTAGTCATGGCTGATATACATTCCCCGAGACCCCAAGTACTTGCTGGAGACCCACTAACCACAGAGCTAGTGCCAGGTGGGGTGGATATTGGGAAACAAACACAGGTGAATGCTGCTTTTGTTCACAGTCCCAAGAGGCTTCTATATAGTAATGTTATTTTAACATGCAGTAATACTATTTCCTCTCTATCTGACTCTGGCCAGGAGGTCCCCGGAGTTGGAGGGGAGCGGGACCCGTGTGGGGCTGCCCTTGGGACCCGGGAGGGGGATGAACATATGATGATAAGTGACGACAAAACGGAATCTTCCTTGAATAAGTCCTTGTCTGAGCCCCCCGGGGAGTCCCACGTTGCGGCCGCTCCGGTTCTCCCGCGGCTGTTCTCTTCGGGGCTACCATTTGCTGAACCAGGTCAGAGTAAAACATTGGGATCTGTTACAGCCCAAGTGAATCCAGTAGTTCCTTCTTCCCCAGTGATTAATCTACCTGCCAGGGAGCCTATTTTTACCTCCTTTGAACCAGTTAGACACCCAAATTCTATTAGGAAAATTTGGGATTGGGAACTGACAATTAAAAAAGCAATTGTGATAATTGGAGACTCTAATATCTCACGGATACCTAGATTTACTGACCCTAGAGTGCAGGCAGATAGCTTCCCTGGTGCTACATTCCACCATCTAAAAGGGGTAGTAGAAAAGTTAGAACAACACCCAACAGTGGAGAAGGTGGTACTATCGGGGGGTTTAAACAACTGCCTGTCGAAACAGCTAGCGTTGACCTCCTGGAAGCAACTACAACAACTGCTTAAAATGGCGGAAAGTAAATTTCCGAATGCCATACTCTACGTGCCCATCATTAACTATTCAGACAGATTAGACAAACAACAACAGTCACTCTTGGACCAACTTAACCAAAAAATCCTAGAGCAATGCAACTATCTACCTGAGATAAGTAAACTTAGGTTTCACACACTGCCACGTGATCCAGTACATTGGACATCTGAAACAGCAAATATGATCTTTAATTTTTGGCTGGATAATTTAAACATGTAAGGGGAGAACAGTGTCTTGATACAGCTCCACACTCCAATATTACTAATCTCTCACACTCATATAGACTCTCTAAGATGGAAAGAAAGGTATTGGAACGGGGATTGTCTTTTATCCCCACTCCGGGAATACTGGACAGGATGGAGCTTCGCAGGGACTTACACCTATACCATAGGAGGTTAAAATTGTTGGATTATTTTAATTATGAAACTGATATCCCTTTTTTGCCTTTTATAGATCCCTCGGTTTGGGAACCTAGAGTACAATCGGTATCTCCCTCCATCCAAACATTGATTAGGAAGGACCTGGATGCATTTAGGAGGTTCCGACCTGGGCCAGTCACTAAGGGGAATAGTACGCAATTGGAGCTAGACATTATTAAATCGTTGGGATCCAACCAGAGTATAGTTATTAAACCTGCGGATAAAGGATCACAGATTGTAATCATGGACAGAGTACAGTATTTGTTGGAGGCCAACAGGCAATTGAACAATGCGAAAAATTATGTTCTATTAGACCACTCTATCCAATCTGAGACCCAAAACATGATCAAGGGGATATTGGGGGAACTGCTTGAAAAGCAGTTTATTACTTCCAAACAATATACTTACCTATTGGGCCCTGAGATACCACGACCGCGACAATTTTATCTTCTTCCAAAAATTCACAAACCTTTGGAAGAGTGGCCTGTGCCCTTTCAGATCCCTAGTGGCCGCCCAATCGTTAGTGACTGTGGATCGGAATCGTATCGAATCGCTGAATACATTGACTATTTTATCAATCCGCTATCCCAGAAGCATGCCTCCTATGTTAAGGACACATATGATTTTGTTGACAAACTTAAGGGTCTCGAACTACCACTAGGGGCGTTCTTATTCTCTGTGGATATTAACTCATTATATACAAATATTGAAACTTCTTTGGGACTGCGGGCAGTAAAACAAGCCTTGGATAGGTTTCCTGACCCTCAGCGCCCGGATAAGGAAATCTTAGATCTGTTGGAATTGAGTCTTTTGAGGAATGACTTCAGTTTTAATGATGAGTTTTATCTTCAGATCCATGGCACTGCCATGGGCAAGAAGTTTGCTCCAGCCTTTGCCAACTTATATATGGGTTTTTGGGAGGAGACAGCTTTTCTTAAATGTGAGACCCTTCCTTTACTATATCTCAGGTATTTGGATGACATCTTTGGAATTTGGGTGAATTCTATGCAGGATTTTGAGTGTTTTTTGGAAACCCTCAATACACATCATCCTGCTATTAGAACCTCTCATAATATACAAAGGGAAAAACTAGAATTTTTGGACACTCAGGTCTTCTTTGGATGCTCAGATGGTCTAACTAAACCATTGGCCACGAAAGTCTTTTTCAAAGAGACCGATAGGCATGCCCTGCTACATAAAACAAGTTATCATCCAAAACATACTTTTAGAGGGATCATTAAATCTCAGCTGATCCGGTTCAATAGAATCTGTACATTGGGTGAGCACGTGGAGGAGGCCACAACCATCCTTTTTAGAGCTTTGGGGCCACGGGGATATTCCAAACGCTTCCTTAGGGGGATAAAGGCAGAGGTAGCAGAATTATTTAGCAGGGAAGGGGGTTACAAGAAAATGGTAAAAACAAACCATTTGATACCCTTTATTATAACATACTCTGGGAACCTGGGTGGACTTAATAGGACCTTGAGGTCTAATTTCAGGGAAGCCCAACAAGCGGTGGAAGGACTGGGGGACTGTGAAGTAATCTCAGCCTACAGAAGAAATAAAAACCTCGGAGATAGGTTAGTCCACGCTGCCTTCCAGAAGAAAGAGGCACCTAATAAATTTGAAAAATATCTGGGGAGACCCAAATATATTGCTAATGCCTTCTCCGGACAGGGGTTCCCTATAAGACAGAGGCTCGAATTGTCCACTGCAAACTTGATCTACGGGATCAAGTGTAAATCGTGCCAAAAGATTTATATAGGAGAAACAAACAATACACTACTTGCCAGACTAAAACAACATCTATACTATATGGCTAAAGGTAGTAAGAGTACGGTATTGTACTTGCATTTTGGCCTACATGCAGTGGAGGGTTTGAGTATCTTTGGGTTGGAAACAAATGGGAGCTGGTCCAGGACACAACGACAGGGGATGGAAAGAATTTGGATTGCGCGTCTCAATACAATAGATCCTAAGGGCCTGAATGAAAAATATTAAATTTATTTTTGGCCTATTTTCCTGATGGGAAGGGGCCCTTTCCAGGACAGTGACATGGAGGATTGGGTGGGGGAGGTAGCGGGGGATGGTGGGAGAGCCGCCCATTATATATGCCAATTTATCCAATTATTTATGGATTTATTTTTATATTGTTTGTATACGGACTATGAATACAATGGCACTTAATTTTATATTCTTGAAAAAAATGGTTTTTTTCCGTGTGGCGTGATTTTAATGCATGTATTGTTTGGAGATTTTTGTGGAGATTTCTATAGCACTTGTTGAGTTTAAAGCACTTCTATTTTCCAGTGTGGGATGATTTTTACATGGTTAAATAGCCATTGCCTGCTAATATTTATGTTTGTCTTTTTTAGTAATTAATTTATTTTGTTTGTTAGTTTATTGGGTGGTTCTCCTCACCGTAAATCCCTAACCTTAACCCTGAGATATTTATGCCTAACCTTAACCTTTGCTCCCCCATACTTGATCTTATGTTTCCGGACCCATACTCTAACCCTAAGCCTAACCCTAATCTTAATCCTAACCTTAACCCGGATATCTTCATGCCTAACCTTAACCTTTTTTTCCCTCCATACTTGATTCTATTCTAATCCTGACCTATACTCTAATTCTAACCCTAACCGTAACTTAACCTGAACTCTCACCTTTACCCCCAGCTTCCAAGTCATAACCCTAATTTCCAACCCTAACTTAGACCCTCAGGCCTAACCTTAATTTTTAGACCACAGCCCTGAGCCGAGCCCCTGGCCTCTATTTTTTAATTTGGAATCCCTGCTTCTTAATTTATATCTTATTTGGATTATAACTTTAAATCCTGGTTCTGGTCCATTGTTTAAACGTATCTTTTTTTATTTATACATATTGGAGTATTCTTATTGTCTTAAGTTTGTTTGCTGGTTGCAGTGATCCAACACCTACCCTAATTGGGACGGTTGATGGGATCTCTAGTCATGAAAGTATTGGATACAATAGTCTAAACCATTTATCCTAAAGGGGTTGCCTGTGCCAGTGCATATCAGATTCGTCTGTTTTTCCTTGAACCTAACCTAGCCCGCGCCTGGCATTTTATACATTATTTGGTTTGTTTAAAAGACTTCTCTGACTGAATTGTTTTTAGTATTCTTATTGTCTTAACTTGTTTGTTGGTCACAATGATCCAACACCTACCCTAATTGGGATGGTTGATGGGAGGAGAATGGGGGCGATGGACAGAGGACTAAGCCATACATGTGCCTTGGGAGAATGGATCCGCCCCCTCAAATCCCCCATATTAACACAGGTGTTAGTGATTACTTATTACCTCTGAAGAAAGCCATGCGGCTGAAACGTCAGGTCTTTGTTTGTCTTCTGTGTTTTTTTTAAAAACCTTTTGAAAGCTCCTTTTGACAGATGTCCTGCTCCATAAACCATACAAACAACAGCTATGGAACCTACGTATGAAGGCCTCTTGGACTAAATGCACTCGAAAAGCAAGTACCAGTGAGTACAAAGACTGAAACAGAGGATTAAGGTGAAGGACTTTTTTTAATCTTTTAACCTTTTAATCTTTTATCTCTGAGCATTGCTAATTTTATGGACCATTTTCTTTTGTTGGTGAACTACCACCAAAGCAGGTGTGGATAGCACAACATCTAGGGACCTTCATGATGTTAATTGTTTACATGTTTTATGTTTGGTGTGTTTTATGAAAATGTGATTTTTTTTATGAAAATGTGATTTTTTTTCCCCTAGTTCTAGGTTGTTTTTTCAAAAAACGGCCGTGGATATAGTGGAGGCTCAGTTGAGAACACCGTTGAGTACGGCTATTTTATTTGTATTTTTTTTATGGTAGGGGAGGATGATATTTCCTAGAGGAAATCGGTTTGGGCCTCTGGCCCATTCTATAGCATTGGGGGAGAAGACACCTACCCTAGGCCCAGACATTCCCAAAGCATCTTTCAACCCTAAATTAACCAAACAATATTTTAAACTATTACAAGCTATCCACCATGCGGAAATTCTAACTGAATTGCAAAGGACTAGATCCTTTCCGCCTGGTATGATGAAACAGGTGGTTAGGCTCACAGCTTTTATCAAACCTTCCTCACCCAATTTAACCACCCTGGCACTGGTCAAGGAAAACACGGACCACTGGATGGACACCAATATGTGCATTTTAGTGGACCATTATGACTCAGTCCTGACAGCGGGATTACTGGAGGTGGGGTGTTTTGATACTAATTCCTTTGAGCGAGCGGTTGCTTGGGCAAGGGCCAGATACAAGCGTAAATTCACTCAGTCTTCAGTGACAACATTACAGGCGATGCTTCCTAAGGCCAGTGTGGGTGCCAGTGAGGTGGTAGACCCAGGCCAGCTGACTATGGAGGCTTTTCCGCCCTTGTCCGCGGTCCTGTGTCCAGCTCCCAGTAATGGGGAGGGAATGGGAAATGGTAGGCCGGCCAGTGGACTAGTTAATGGTGGCACTAAAAACACTTCTAAAAGGAGCCCCCCTAGGAGTTCTCCCAGTCTACCAGCTCTAGAGCTGGGACAGGGGAAAACTAGTCTAGTCATGGCTGATATACATTCCCCGAGACCCCAAGTACTTGCTGGAGACCCACTAACCACAGAGCTAGTGCCAGGTGGGGTGGATATTGGGAAACAAACACAGGTGAATGCTGCTTTTGTTCACAGTCCCAAGAGGCTTCTATATAGTAATGTTATTTTAACATGCAGTAATACTATTTCCTCTCTATCTGACTCTGGCCAGGAGGTCCCCGGAGTTGGAGGGGAGCGGGACCCGTGTGGGGCTGCCCTTGGGACCCGGGAGGGGGATGAACATATGATGATAAGTGACGACAAAACGGAATCTTCCTTGAATAAGTCCTTGTCTGAGCCCCCCGGGGAGTCCCACGTTGCGGCCGCTCCGGTTCTCCCGCGGCTGTTCTCTTCGGGGCTACCATTTGCTGAACCAGGTCAGAGTAAAACATTGGGATCTGTTACAGCCCAAGTGAATCCAGTAGTTCCTTCTTCCCCAGTGATTAATCTACCTGCCAGGGAGCCTATTTTTACCTCCTTTGAACCAGTTAGACACCCAAATTCTATTAGGAAAATTTGGGATTGGGAACTGACAATTAAAAAAGCAATTGTGATAATTGGAGACTCTAATATCTCACGGATACCTAGATTTACTGACCCTAGAGTGCAGGCAGATAGCTTCCCTGGTGCTACATTCCACCATCTAAAAGGGGTAGTAGAAAAGTTAGAACAACACCCAACAGTGGAGAAGGTGGTACTATCGGGGGGTTTAAACAACTGCCTGTCGAAACAGCTAGCGTTGACCTCCTGGAAGCAACTACAACAACTGCTTAAAATGGCGGAAAGTAAATTTCCGAATGCCATACTCTACGTGCCCATCATTAACTATTCAGACAGATTAGACAAACAACAACAGTCACTCTTGGACCAACTTAACCAAAAAATCCTAGAGCAATGCAACTATCTACCTGAGATAAGTAAACTTAGGTTTCACACACTGCCACGTGATCCAGTACATTGGACATCTGAAACAGCAAATATGATCTTTAATTTTTGGCTGGATAATTTAAACATGTAAGGGGAGAACAGTGTCTTGATACAGCTCCACACTCCAATATTACTAATCTCTCACACTCATATAGACTCTCTAAGATGGAAAGAAAGGTATTGGAACGGGGATTGTCTTTTATCCCCACTCCGGGAATACTGGACAGGATGGAGCTTCGCAGGGACTTACACCTATACCATAGGAGGTTAAAATTGTTGGATTATTTTAATTATGAAACTGATATCCCTTTTTTGCCTTTTATAGATCCCTCGGTTTGGGAACCTAGAGTACAATCGGTATCTCCCTCCATCCAAACATTGATTAGGAAGGACCTGGATGCATTTAGGAGGTTCCGACCTGGGCCAGTCACTAAGGGGAATAGTACGCAATTGGAGCTAGACATTATTAAATCGTTGGGATCCAACCAGAGTATAGTTATTAAACCTGCGGATAAAGGATCACAGATTGTAATCATGGACAGAGTACAGTATTTGTTGGAGGCCAACAGGCAATTGAACAATGCGAAAAATTATGTTCTATTAGACCACTCTATCCAATCTGAGACCCAAAACATGATCAAGGGGATATTGGGGGAACTGCTTGAAAAGCAGTTTATTACTTCCAAACAATATACTTACCTATTGGGCCCTGAGATACCACGACCGCGACAATTTTATCTTCTTCCAAAAATTCACAAACCTTTGGAAGAGTGGCCTGTGCCCTTTCAGATCCCTAGTGGCCGCCCAATCGTTAGTGACTGTGGATCGGAATCGTATCGAATCGCTGAATACATTGACTATTTTATCAATCCGCTATCCCAGAAGCATGCCTCCTATGTTAAGGACACATATGATTTTGTTGACAAACTTAAGGGTCTCGAACTACCACTAGGGGCGTTCTTATTCTCTGTGGATATTAACTCATTATATACAAATATTGAAACTTCTTTGGGACTGCGGGCAGTAAAACAAGCCTTGGATAGGTTTCCTGACCCTCAGCGCCCGGATAAGGAAATCTTAGATCTGTTGGAATTGAGTCTTTTGAGGAATGACTTCAGTTTTAATGATGAGTTTTATCTTCAGATCCATGGCACTGCCATGGGCAAGAAGTTTGCTCCAGCCTTTGCCAACTTATATATGGGTTTTTGGGAGGAGACAGCTTTTCTTAAATGTGAGACCCTTCCTTTACTATATCTCAGGTATTTGGATGACATCTTTGGAATTTGGGTGAATTCTATGCAGGATTTTGAGTGTTTTTTGGAAACCCTCAATACACATCATCCTGCTATTAGAACCTCTCATAATATACAAAGGGAAAAACTAGAATTTTTGGACACTCAGGTCTTCTTTGGATGCTCAGATGGTCTAACTAAACCATTGGCCACGAAAGTCTTTTTCAAAGAGACCGATAGGCATGCCCTGCTACATAAAACAAGTTATCATCCAAAACATACTTTTAGAGGGATCATTAAATCTCAGCTGATCCGGTTCAATAGAATCTGTACATTGGGTGAGCACGTGGAGGAGGCCACAACCATCCTTTTTAGAGCTTTGGGGCCACGGGGATATTCCAAACGCTTCCTTAGGGGGATAAAGGCAGAGGTAGCAGAATTATTTAGCAGGGAAGGGGGTTACAAGAAAATGGTAAAAACAAACCATTTGATACCCTTTATTATAACATACTCTGGGAACCTGGGTGGACTTAATAGGACCTTGAGGTCTAATTTCAGGGAAGCCCAACAAGCGGTGGAAGGACTGGGGGACTGTGAAGTAATCTCAGCCTACAGAAGAAATAAAAACCTCGGAGATAGGTTAGTCCACGCTGCCTTCCAGAAGAAAGAGGCACCTAATAAATTTGAAAAATATCTGGGGAGACCCAAATATATTGCTAATGCCTTCTCCGGACAGGGGTTCCCTATAAGACAGAGGCTCGAATTGTCCACTGCAAACTTGATCTACGGGATCAAGTGTAAATCGTGCCAAAAGATTTATATAGGAGAAACAAACAATACACTACTTGCCAGACTAAAACAACATCTATACTATATGGCTAAAGGTAGTAAGAGTACGGTATTGTACTTGCATTTTGGCCTACATGCAGTGGAGGGTTTGAGTATCTTTGGGTTGGAAACAAATGGGAGCTGGTCCAGGACACAACGACAGGGGATGGAAAGAATTTGGATTGCGCGTCTCAATACAATAGATCCTAAGGGCCTGAATGAAAAATATTAAATTTATTTTTGGCCTATTTTCCTGATGGGAAGGGGCCCTTTCCAGGACAGTGACATGGAGGATTGGGTGGGGGAGGTAGCGGGGGATGGTGGGAGAGCCGCCCATTATATATGCCAATTTATCCAATTATTTATGGATTTATTTTTATATTGTTTGTATACGGACTATGAATACAATGGCACTTAATTTTATATTCTTGAAAAAAATGGTTTTTTTCCGTGTGGCGTGATTTTAATGCATGTATTGTTTGGAGATTTTTGTGGAGATTTCTATAGCACTTGTTGAGTTTAAAGCACTTCTATTTTCCAGTGTGGGATGATTTTTACATGGTTAAATAGCCATTGCCTGCTAATATTTATGTTTGTCTTTTTTAGTAATTAATTTATTTTGTTTGTTAGTTTATTGGGTGGTTCTCCTCACCGTAAATCCCTAACCTTAACCCTGAGATATTTATGCCTAACCTTAACCTTTGCTCCCCCATACTTGATCTTATGTTTCCGGACCCATACTCTAACCCTAAGCCTAACCCTAATCTTAATCCTAACCTTAACCCTGATATCTTCATGCCTAACCTTAACCTTTTTTTCCCTCCATACTTGATTCTATTCTAATCCTGACCTATACTCTAATTCTAACCCTAACCGTAACTTAACCTGAACTCTCACCTTTACCCCCAGCTTCCAAGTCATAACCCTAATTTCCAACCCTAACTTAGACCCTCAGGCCTAACCTTAATTTTTAGACCACAGCCCTGAGCCGAGCCCCTGGCCTCTATTTTTTAATTTGGAATCCCTGCTTCTTAATTTATATCTTATTTGGATTATAACTTTAAATCCTGGTTCTGGTCCATTGTTTAAACGTATCTTTTTTTATTTATACATATTGGAGTATTCTTATTGTCTTAAGTTTGTTTGCTGGTTGCAGTGATCCAACACCTACCCTAATTGGGACGGTTGATGGGATCTCTAGTCATGAAAGTATTGGATACAATAGTCTAAACCATTTATCCTAAAGGGGTTGCCTGTGCCAGTGCATATCAGATTCGTCTGTTTTTCCTTGACCCTAACCCTAACCCTAACCCTAACCCTAACCCTAACCCTAACCCTAACCCTAACCCTAACCCTAACCCTAACCCTAACCCTAACCCTAACCCTAACCCTAACCCTAACCCTAACCCTAACCCTAACCCTAACCCTTCCTCACCCAATTTAACCACCCTAGCACTGGTCAAGGAAAATACGGACCACTGGATGGACACCAATATGTGCATTTTAGTGGACCATTATGACTCAGTTTTGACAGCGGGATTACTGGAGGTGGGGAGTTTTGATAATAATTCCTTTGAGCGAGCGGTTGCTTGGGCAAGGGCCAGATACAAGCGTAAATTCACTCAGTCTTCAGTGACAACATTACAGGCGATGCTTCCTAAGACCAGTGGGAGTGCTAGTGAGGTGGTAGACCCAGGCCAGCTGACTATGGAGGCTCTTCCGCCCTTGTCCGCGGTCCTGTGTCCAGCTCCCAGTAATGGGGGGGGAATGGGAAATGGTAGGCCGGCCAGTGGACTAGTTAATGGTGGCACTAAAAACACTTCTAAAAGGAGCCCCCCTAGGAGGCCTCCCAGTCTACCAGCTCTAGAGCTGGGACAGGGGAAAACTAGTCTAGTCATGGCTGATATACATTCCCCGAGACCCCAAGTACTTGCTGGAGACCCACTAACCACAGAGCTAGTGCCAGGTGGGGTGGATATTGGGAAACAAACACAGGTGAATGCTGCTTTGGTTCATAGCCCTAAGAGGCTCTTATATAGTAATGTTATTTTAACATGCAGTAATACTATCTCCTCTCTATCTGACTCTGGCCAGGAGGTCCCCGGAGTTGGAGGGGAGCGGGACCCGTGTGGGGCTGCCCTTGGGACCCGGGAGGGGGATGAACATATGATGATAAGTGACGACAAAACGGAATCTTCCTTGAATAAGTCCTTGTCTGAGCCCCCCGGGGAGTCCCACGTGGCGGCCGCTCCGGTCCTCCCGCTGCTGTTCTCTTCGGGGCTACCATCTGCTGAACCAGGTCAGAGTAAAACATTGGGATCTGTTACAGCCGAAGTGAATCCAGGAGTTTCTTCTTCCCCAGTGATTAATCTACCTGCCAGGGAGCCTATTTTTATCTCCGTTGAACCAGTTAGACACCCAAATTCTATTAGGAAAATTTGGGATTGGGAACTGACAATTAAAAAACCAATTGTGATAATTGGAGACTCTAATATTTCACGGATACCTAGATTTACTGACCCTAGAGTGCAGGCAGATAGCTTCCCTGGTGCTACATTCCACCATCTAAAAGGGATAGTAGAAAAGTTAGAACAACACCCAATAGTGGAGAAGGTGGTACTATCGGGGGGTTTAAACAATTGTCTGGCGAAACAGCTAGCGTTGACCTCCTGGAAGCAACTTCAACAACTGCTAAAAATGGCGGAAAGTAAATTTCCGAATGCCATACTCTACGTGCCCATCATTAACTATTCAGACAAATTAGACAAACAACAACAGTCACTCTTGGACCAACTTAACCAAAAAATCCTAGAGCAATGTAACTATCTACCTGAGATAAGTAAACTTAGGTTTCACACACTGCCACGTGATCCAGTACATTGGACATCTGAAACAGCAAACATGATCTTTAATTCTTGGCTGGATAATTTAAACATGTAGGGGGAGAACAGGGTTTTGATACATGGGCTGGAAACAAATGGGAGCTGGTCCAGGACACAACGACGGGGGAGGGAAAGAATTTGGATTGCGCGTCTCAATACAATAGATCCTAAGGGTCTGAATGAAAAATATTAAATGAAAAATACTAAATTTATTTTGGCTTATTTTCCTGATGGGAAGGGGCCGTTCCAGGACAGTGACATGGAGGATTGGGTGGGGGAGGTAGTAGGGTATGGTGGGAGAGCTCCTATTTTAAATGTCAATTTATTTTTATTTTTATATTGTTTGTATACGGACTATGAATACGATGGCACTTAATTTTATACTTTTGAAAAAAAGTTTTTTTGGCCGTGTGGCATGATTTTAATGCATGTATTGTTTGGAGATTTTTGTGGAGATTTCTATAGCACTTACTGAGTTTAAAGCACTTCTATTTTCCAGTGTGGTATGATTTTTACATGGTTAAATAGCCATTGCCTGCAAACACTTATGTGTGTCTTTTCTTAGTTATTAATTTATTTGTTTGCTAGTTTATTGGGTGGTTCTCCTTACCGTAAAACTCTAACCTTAACCCTGAGATATTCATGCCTAACCTTAACCCTTGCTCCCCCATACTTGATCTTAGGTTTCTGGACCTATACTCTAAGCCTAAGCCTAACCCTAATATTAATCCTAACCTTAACCCCGAGATCTTCATGCCTAACCTTAACCTTTTTTTCCCTCCATACTTGATCCTATTCTAATCCTGACCTATACTCTAATTCTAAACCCAACCGTAACTTAACCTGAACTCTCACCTTTGCCCCCAGTTCCCAAGTCGTAACCCTAATTTCCAACCCTAACCTGGACCCTCAGGCCTAACCTTAAATCTTAGACCATAGCCCTGAGTTGAGCCCCTGGCCTCTATTTCTTAATTTGGAATCCCCGGTTCTTAACCTATATCTTATTTAGATTATAATTGTAAATCCTGGATATCTTATTTAGATTATAATTGTAAATCCTGGTTTTGGTCCTTTGTTTAAACACATCCTTTTTTTTTATTTTTTTATTTTTTTGAGTATTCTTGTTGTCTTGATTTGTTTGTTGGCCACAATGATCCAACACCTACCCTAATTGGGACGGTTACTGGGATCTCTAGTCATGAAAGTATTGGATACAATAGTCTAAACCATTTATCCTAAAGGGGTTGCCTGTGCCAGTGCATATCAGATTCGTCTGTTTTTCCTTGAACCTAACCCTAACCCTAACCCTAACCCTAACCCTAACCCTAACCCTAACCCTAACCCTAACCCTAACCCTAACCCTAACCCTAACCCTAACCCTAACCCTAACCCTGATATCTTCATGCCTAACCTTAACCTTTTTTTCCCTCCATACTTGATTCTATTCTAATCCTGACCTATACTCTAATTCTAACCCTAACCGTAACTTAACCTGAACTCTCACCTTTACCCCCAGCTTCCAAGTCATAACCCTAATTTCCAACCCTAACTTAGACCCTCAGGCCTAACCTTAATTTTTAGACCACAGCCCTGAGCCGAGCCCCTGGCCTCTATTTTTTAATTTGGAATCCCTGCTTCTTAATTTATATCTTATTTGGATTATAACTTTAAATCCTGGTTCTGGTCCATTGTTTAAACGTATCTTTTTTTATTTATACATATTGGAGTATTCTTATTGTCTTAAGTTTGTTTGCTGGTTGCAGTGATCCAACACCTACCCTAATTGGGACGGTTGATGGGATCTCTAGTCATGAAAGTATTGGATACAATAGTCTAAACCATTTATCCTAAAGGGGTTGCCTGTGCCAGTGCATATCAGATTCGTCTGTTTTTCCTTGAACCTAACCTAGCCCGCGCCTGGCATTTTATACATTATTTGGTTTGTTTAAAAGACTTCTCTGACTGAATTGTTTTTAGTATTCTTATTGTCTTAACTTGTTTGTTGGTCACAATGATCCAACACCTACCCTAATTGGGATGGTTGATGGGAGGAGAATGGGGGCGATGGACAGAGGACTAAGCCATACATGTGCCTTGGGAGAATGGATCCGCCCCCTCAAATCCCCCATATTAACACAGGTGTTAGTGATTACTTATTACCTCTGAAGAAAGCCATGCGGCTGAAACGTCAGGTCTTTGTTTGTCTTCTGTGTTTTTTTTAAAAACCTTTTGAAAGCTCCTTTTGACAGATGTCCTGCTCCATAAACCATACAAACAACAGCTATGGAACCTACGTATGAAGGCCTCTTGGACTAAATGCACTCGAAAAGCAAGTACCAGTGAGTACAAAGACTGAAACAGAGGATTAAGGTGAAGGACTTTTTTTAATCTCTTAACCTTTTAACCTTTTATCTTTGAGCATTGCTAATTTTATGGACCATTTTCTTTGTTTGGTGAACTACCACCAAAGTAGGTGTGGATAGCACAACATCTAGGGACCTTCATGATGTTAATTGTTTACATGTTTTATGTTTGGTGTTTTTTATGAAAATTTGATTTTTTTATGAAAATGTGATTTTTTTTCTCTTTAGTTTTAGGTGGTTCTTTTTAGAAAAAACAGCCGTGGATATAGGGGAGGCTCAGTTGAGAATACCGTTGGGTACGGCTATTTTAGTGGTATTGTTTATGGTGGGGGAGGATGATATTTCCTAGAGGAAATCGGTTTGGGCCTCTAGCCCATTCTATAGTATTGGGGGAGAATACACCTACCCTAGGCCCAGACATTCCCAAAGCCTCTTTCGACCCTAAATTAACCAAACAATATTTTAAACTATTACAAGCTATCCACCATGCGGAAATTCTAACTGAATTGCAAAGGACCAGATCCTTTCCGCCTGGCATGATGAAACAGGTGGTTAGGCTTACAGCTTTTATCAAACCTTCCTCACCCAATTTAACCACCCTAGCACTGGTCAAGGAAAATACGGACCACTGGATGGACACCAATATGTGCATTTTAGTGGACCATTATGACTCAGTTTTGACAGCGGGATTACTGGAGGTGGGGAGTTTTGATAATAATTCCTTTGAGCGAGCGGTTGCTTGGGCAAGGGCCAGATACAAGCGTAAATTCACTCAGTCTTCAGTGACAACATTACAGGCGATGCTTCCTAAGACCAGTGGGAGTGCTAGTGAGGTGGTAGACCCAGGCCAGCTGACTATGGAGGCTCTTCCGCCCTTGTCCGCGGTCCTGTGTCCAGCTCCCAGTAATGGGGGGGGAATGGGAAATGGTAGGCCGGCCAGTGGACTAGTTAATGGTGGCACTAAAAACACTTCTAAAAGGAGCCCCCCTAGGAGGCCTCCCAGTCTACCAGCTCTAGAGCTGGGACAGGGGAAAACTAGTCTAGTCATGGCTGATATACATTCCCCGAGACCCCAAGTACTTGCTGGAGACCCACTAACCACAGAGCTAGTGCCAGGTGGGGTGGATATTGGGAAACAAACACAGGTGAATGCTGCTTTGGTTCATAGCCCTAAGAGGCTCTTATATAGTAATGTTATTTTAACATGCAGTAATACTATCTCCTCTCTATCTGACTCTGGCCAGGAGGTCCCCGGAGTTGGAGGGGAGCGGGACCCGTGTGGGGCTGCCCTTGGGACCCGGGAGGGGGATGAACATATGATGATAAGTGACGACAAAACGGAATCTTCCTTGAATAAGTCCTTGTCTGAGCCCCCCGGGGAGTCCCACGTGGCGGCCGCTCCGGTCCTCCCGCTGCTGTTCTCTTCGGGGCTACCATCTGCTGAACCAGGTCAGAGTAAAACATTGGGATCTGTTACAGCCGAAGTGAATCCAGGAGTTTCTTCTTCCCCAGTGATTAATCTACCTGCCAGGGAGCCTATTTTTATCTCCGTTGAACCAGTTAGACACCCAAATTCTATTAGGAAAATTTGGGATTGGGAACTGACAATTAAAAAACCAATTGTGATAATTGGAGACTCTAATATTTCACGGATACCTAGATTTACTGACCCTAGAGTGCAGGCAGATAGCTTCCCTGGTGCTACATTCCACCATCTAAAAGGGGTAGTAGAAAAGTTAGAACAACACCCAATAGTGGAGAAGGTGGTACTATCGGGGGGTTTAAACAATTGTCTGGCGAAACAGCTAGCGTTGACCTCCTGGAAGCAACTTCAACAACTGCTAAAAATGGCGGAAAGTAAATTTCCGAATGCCATACTCTACGTGCCCATCATTAACTATTCAGACAAATTAGACAAACAACAACAGTCACTCTTGGACCAACTTAACCAAAAAATCCTAGAGCAATGTAACTATCTACCTGAGATAAGTAAACTTAGGTTTCACACACTGCCACGTGATCCAGTACATTGGACATCTGAAACAGCAAATATGATCTTTAATTCTTGGCTGGATAATTTAAACATGTAGGGGGAGAACAGGGTTTTGATACATGGGCTGGAAACAAATGGGAGCTGGTCCAGGACACAACGACGGGGGAGGGAAAGAATTTGGATTGCGCGTCTCAATACAATAGATCCTAAGGGTCTGAATGAAAAATATTAAATGAAAAATACTAAATTTATTTTGGCTTATTTTCCTGATGGGAAGGGGCCGTTCCAGGACAGTGACATGGAGGATTGGGTGGGGGAGGTAGTAGGGTATGGTGGGAGAGCTCCTATTTTAAATGTCAATTTATTTTTATTTTTATTTTTATATTGTTTGTATACGGACTATGAATACGATGGCACTTAATTTTATACTTTTGAAAAAAAGTTTTTTTGGCCGTGTGGCATGATTTTAATGCATGTATTGTTTGGAGATTTTTGTGGAGATTTCTATAGCACTTACTGAGTTTAAAGCACTTCTATTTTCCAGTGTGGTATGATTTTTACATGGTTAAATAGCCATTGCCTGCAAACACTTATGTGTGTCTTTTCTTAGTTATTAATTTATTTGTTTGCTAGTTTATTGGGTGGTTCTCCTTACCGTAAAACTCTAACCTTAACCCTGAGATATTCATGCCTAACCTTAACCCTTGCTCCCCCATACTTGATCTTAGGTTTCTGGACCTATACTCTAAGCCTAAGCCTAACCCTAATATTAATCCTA
>NW_026601064.1:37500-82062 GCF_029448725.1 Salvelinus fontinalis
CACACTACACACTTCAACATCAAAGACCCTGGATTCAACCACTACACACTACACACTACACACTTCAACATCAAAGACCCCGGATTCAACCACTACACACTACACACTACACACTTCAACATCAAAGACCCCGGATTCCACCACTACACACTACACACTACACACTTCAACATCAAAGACCCTGGATTCTACCACCACACACTACCTACTTCAACATCAAAGATCCTGGATCCTACCACTACACACCACACACTACACACTACATACTTCAACCGGAACTCCTGCAAAGACATCACCTTTTTCAACCAAAGACAAAGATTTTTTTTTCACCAAAGAACAAGACTTCACCACCCTGACACAGGTATAAAGGGATCTCCACTCACCCTGACGAACGTATCTCCAATTTAGGAGTTAAAAGGAACAAATTATAACATAGGCTCACCCCACTCACACCTCTGCACCATACACAAACAAACCAAAAACCCAGGTAAGACCCCCACCCATACGACACCAACCCTACTACAAGCTTTACCAGGAAGGCTGGACCACTGTATACCTAAGATACAGGCATGGGGATAACAAAAAAGAACCACCCAAACGATGTATCTGGATCAAAAACTACAACAATCATCCCCCACACAGGTAAGTATCAACATTGAACACTACACCCTCCCCCGGGCATGTATTCACCTACTGGAGAAGTTACACCTACTTCGGGAGAGACACATCAATGGAAACAGCCAAAACAGTTTTTCCGGACCCATATCTCCCATTCTCCCAAATGGACATGAACGCGACAACACGGCAAAATCTACCGGACTTACAGGATCCCAAATGGACGTTAACGCGATGCTAGCTATACTCCGGTAAAAAGCACCAACACTAAACGACAAGTAAAGCACCATCCCGAAGCATGCCAGAGTGAAACTACCCCTCGGATACCCTACCTCTAACTACACCCTAATGGAGGCACCAGGTTTTAGCCCTCTAAACACTACAAGAAGACCTAGAACACACGACCACCATTTCTCTCTAAACATCGCTCTTCACTATTCTCATGACGTGACTACAAAGGCGGGAAAAATATCTTCACCACACTTGAAGGCTCATAACAAGACCTATGGGTCACCTAGAACCCCAACTATTGACTCATTATATCCCCACGGATGTCTACTCTACCCTCAATTATTCCTGACACCACAGAACCTTATCTTGGGTTCTTTCCAGGACCAAACTCTCAACTAGAGCAGACCGCTCCAAACGCTAACACACAAGTCTATGGGGAGAGAAAGGTCAAACACACCTTTTCACAGGGGGATCTATCATACTTCTACACATCACAGGAACTCCACGTAGGGCTCATCTTGACCCTGAAGACTTCTAGTCTTACCCAAAATTGACCTGGTACCTCTCGGACACCCACAACCCAAACAGCACCCCAAAAGCAAAGTGCCTACTTTACATCGCAATTCACTACACTCAATGACGTGACCTCAAAGGCGGGAAAAATATCTTCACCACACTTGAAGGCTCATAACAAGACCTATGGGTCACCTAGAACCCCAACTATTGATTCATTATATCCCCACGGATGTCTACTCTACCCTCAATTATTCCTGTCACCACAGAACCTTATCTTGGGTTCTTTCCAGGACCAAACTCTCAACTAGAGCAGACCGCTCCAAACGCTAACACACAAGTCTATGGGGAGAGAAAGTTCAAACACACCTTTTTCAAAGAAGGATCTATTATACTTCTACACATCACAGGAACTCCACGTATGGCTCTTCTTGACCCCTAAGACTTCTAGTCTTACCTAAAATTGACCTGGTACCTCTCGGACACCCACAACCCAAACAGCACCCCAAAAGCAAAGTGTCTACTTTTCCTGTACTATTCTCCATAGGAATCAACGACAGAGGCCTCTCCATCACTTAACAGACTCACAGACGCCGCATCCAAATTGAATAGCGATCTCATTGGACGAACCACGGCCATACCCCTCACATGGCAACAGCTTGCACACCTCATGCACCAATGGGATTAGAGCTACCTGACAAAAACCACGCCCCAGCTATTTCCTATAAAAAGAGGAGCATCTCTCAGTCTCAGCATCATTAGGGTCAGGAGACCCCAACGCCATCCACTGGCCAAAGACTCAAGCTGGAACGCTACAAGGACTACCTCTTCCTCAACGGATCTACTGAATCTACTGGGCTCTAGCTACACGCTACCCCCTATAAAGACACCTCACCTGGATAAAGACATCAACTGAGGCTCCCTCCCCACTGGCATCTTACTCAACGGATCTACTGGGCTCTAGCTACACGCTACCCCCTATAAAGACACCTCACCTGGATAAAGACATCAACTGGGGCTCCCTCCCCACGGGCATCTCATCAGATCTACTGGGCTCTAGCCATACGCTACTCCCTATAAAGACACCTCACCTGGATAAAGACATCAACTGGGGCTCCCTCCCCACGGGCATCCCATCAGATCGACTGGGCTCTAGCTATACGCTACTCCCTAAAAAGACACCTCACCTGCATCCAGTCACCAGCTGGTACTCCCACGACTGACCCTCCTAGACCTTCCAGACCTTCGACCCTCCACCACACATACACCCACACACACACACCCCAATTTTTCTGGTCCATAATACGGCTTTTTTACCGCATTAAGACCGAGTGCACCATTCTTTTTGCACTTTTTTCTCCTCCCTGCCACCTGATGAAGCCGAGTAAGGCAGAAACGCGTCGTGGCTGGGCTACCCCTAGACCCGTTGTGCAGCTGTAAGGAAGGCAGGTTCCACACGGACTTCGGGGGTACCTCCTTTTGGCTACTTATTTTCATTTGTACTTTTCTCTTACCCTTATTTTTAGTTTTACACAGGTACACACTATACATGGCAGATCTACAAGACAGCGACGACTCCGGGCACTCTGATGGCTACTCAGAACCCCTACTCTACCACAAGACCAGCCCCACTCACCTCTACAGGGCACAGCTACCAACACAGACCCTCTGAACTCTTTAAAAAGAGACGCACAGTAGAGCCGGCCGAAATTAGTCCCGACCGGTAGCCTGGTCTCATTATGGAAACGTCACATAATGAACTTTTTTCTCAGCCTCCTACACAGCGGGAGAAACATCCCACACCTATGGGCTTTCTCTCCCACCAGGTAGTTCCTCTCCACGGCCTCCACAGGACCCAGCTACCGGATGACTACACCCCTACACCATCACACCAGGGACGAAAAGACACACCTCCTGATGACATCCCCAGCAGGCAACCACACCCCACAGCCCACCTCACACCACCCTACTCCAGGACCTCAAAGACACCTAGAGGACCCACCTCAGATCCTATATACAGACCTCCTCTCCCTACAGAACACCACCACCACACAGCATCCCCAAGGCGACCTAAGAAGAACACAGACACCCTGCAAAAACAATCCCTCACACAGGGATAAACCAACTGTATACCGACCCACCTTTTACAGGACCAGATACGGCGGGTGAAAACCCAACAGCTACACCCACTCCCGGCACCCCTCCACTCCATCAAATCCACCGGATACTCCCAAACGCCATGAACACATAGATGAACATCACACATCCAAGATCACCATTGGGTACACACGCCTAAAACCGATCTCCAGACACTCTACGGACCGGATCCAACAAACAGATCGCGATTTGCAGCGCACCCATCCTAGACCGATGCCTTCACCCACCCAGCACCATATACACCTCTATACTCAGCACCACCCCCATGAGTACTGAGAGCCTAGCTGACCAGCAGGCTTCTACTGCCACCATTCAGAGCCACTCGGACTACCTGGTCTCACCAACCACTTACAAATCGGTGGCAAGTTACATCACCGGGGTACCACATACCCCCGCCAGCATCAACGTCATAGCACGTACACTCTCCAAACTCATCAGAGCGGGACACCACCTGGAGACCATCAGCTATTACCTCTCCGGTAATGAACTACCTCCTGGCTACCTCCACAAGGCCAGAACACTCACCTCAGCCGTCACACCATCGGGTGCATCCGACACCACACTGAAAGAGACGCACAGAAGATCCGGCCCAAAGAAGTTCCGACCGGCAGCCTGGTCTCATTATGGAAACGTCACATAAAGAACTTTTTTCTCAATCTTCTACACAGCGGGAGAAACATCCCACACCAATGGGCTTTCTCTCCCATCAGGCAGTTCCTCTCCACGGCCTCCATAGGACCCAGCTACCGGATGACTACACCCCTACACCATCACACCAGGGACAAAAAGACACACCTCCTGATGACATCCCCAGCAGGCAACCACGCCCCACAGCCCACCTCACACCACCCTACTCCAGGACCTCAAAGACACCTAGAGGACCCACGTCAGATCCTATACACAGACCTCCTCCTCTTCACATCCCTACAGAACACCACCACCACACAGCATCCCCAAGACGACCCAGGAGGAATACAGACACCCTGCAAAATAATCCCTCACACAGGGACAAACCAACTGAATACCGATCCACCTTTTACGGGACCAGATACGGCGGGTGGAAACCCAACAGCTACACCCACTCCAGGGAACCACAGATCCCCGCCAGCTTCAACGCCACAGCACGTACACTCTCCAAACTCATCAGAGTGAGACACCACTTGAAGACCATCAGCTATTACCCTCCGGTAATGACCTACCTCCTGGCTACCTCCACAAGACTAGAACACTCACCTCAGCCTTCACACCATCGGGCGCATCCGACACCACACTGGCGGCACTCTCCACGGCATCCCTACTCTGGATAGAAACCAGCCACCAGACCCTACCACGGCTCTACAGGGAGGAGGTATCCAATAGATACGCCACACTCTGCAACACACCATCATGCTCCGTCTGGCAGAAAGACTGGTACCTAGGCATCCTATGGGCCAATGAACTCCTCATCGAACCACTCCTGGACCGCCTCCCACAGGACATCAGGGATTCACTCCCCACCTTCTAGATACTAACCACCTATCCACCAGCACTCTTAGGACCACCACTCTCACCATTACACTCTTCCAAGCCACCATCCCCACAGCACCTGTTGGAGATTAACATCACCGAGGACGAGGTACTCATGGATGCAACCTCTCAGGCGGATAAACTCGACTTCCCCGCAACCACCCCACACCAAGATTACCCTCGGATCACCTCAGAAACTCCTCCTCTCCAAACGACACCGACCCAATTGAGCGCTCCACGGATCACAGGGAAAAGACTCCACAAATCCTGTGACCCTACACCATCACAGACGAAGCTACAGAAACACCACCCACCCACAGGAGGGTTTACTACTACCCCCCAATCCTCCACCAGCGGGACCTACGTCTCGGAATCTACAGAGACATCAACAACACCCTCAGATCCCCTAGGAACACCATCGGAGCTAATACCTCTCCACGGGGTTAATAACAGCTACTACAGGAGGAACCTACCAAAAGAAAACCAAAGCAAGGGGAGAATCGTACTACTTAGACCCTTCCTCATCATGGGGGACTCTAATATCTCTAAGCTACCCCTCATCCACTCAGACACCCAGCTACCGAGTGGCTACTCGCATCCAAAAAGACTCATATATAAACAACTACTCCCTCTTCACATACCCATCCTGGCCTTCAAAAGGAACAAGAACCTCTAGGATTCATTGGTCAGCAGCTTCCTCTAAAGACCACCACAAAGAACCAAAGAATCCCACCGGGACCCATGGACCAAGGATGGACCTCCTAAACCCCTCGAGGACCCACACCACCACCACGGGCTGAACCACCACTGAAGCTTTCAGTACAACAGAGGAACGCCTGGACATACACTGCACCTACACCTTACACACCCCACATCCCATACAAAAGATAGGGGGTCATTAAGACCACAAAAATAGACCTCCAATAGCACTATAGAGTTACCATGACCATGGACTCTCAATAAAACTTTCCTTTAGCCACTTTACTAGCACTATAGAGTTACCATGACCATGGACTCTCAATAATACTTTCTTTAGCCACTTAAATAGCACTATAGAGTTACCATGACCATGGACTCTCAATATAACTTTCCTTTAGTCACAAAAAAAAAAAAAAAAAAAAAAAAAAAAAAAAAAAAAAAAAAAAAAGGGGGGATATATTTAGATATACTCCTTTCCTTTTTTGTCTCTTGAACTCGGGGCTACCATGACCATGGGCCTTGATGAAAAGAAACAATAAAATAGAACTAAATCTAAACCAAAAAAAACCCTTACCAACCTACCATCCTTCCAAAATACTACTCATCTACACCCACCAGCACCCCCAACGGACGAGAACCTTTTTTCTCCAACTACTCTGGGGGCCCCGACCTTGGCGACTCACCCGCGGCGAGTACACCCTAAGCAATTAGGCCCGGCCATACACCAAGAAAGAAGACAGGAGGAAATGGCTAGATTGGACTCCTCGGGACCCATCAGGGTCCTGTTGGCAGACCTAACGGCACAACCCTCCCAGCCCCGCACAAACAGGAGACTCACGTACCGCGCTGGACGACTATCTACCCCAGTTTAGAACTGGATTGGCAGTATGTCCAGTAGCGCGTGTTTCATCCTTGGGGTTGGGGCAGCTAAAAGTGGGGCTTTGGGTATGGCGCTGCGCCTGGAGTATCGCCTCGGCCGTGTAACCCCTGGGGTGCCCAGATTATGTCTGGCGGAGAATTGGATCCCACTAATTTTCACTGGGGGACCCCTTACCCCGCCGCACTAAGCCTGGACAACCGATCCACACTTTTTTACCTGGACTACGATCAAATTCACTGTCTAGGGAGGATATACCTCTGGAAATACTACGATCCTGGAAGGGAGTTATTCCATTGGTCACTATCACCCAAACCACTGAATTACCTGGGACCGAAATGGTAGGGATGGAGCATGGCTATCAACTGTAACTCCTGGCAGACGTACAAAGGCCAGAGGTTGTTTTGCCTGATCCAAAAAACCCCCGATAGACTTCCTGAAACATAGGACGGAACTCCTAAGGTGGATGTATGACAGCCGTGAAGAGGGCTTGCCTTCTGGGTTCTTATCTGCCCAAACCTATGGGAGTTCAATGACTTACCACTCGACAGGGACACATGGCAACCAACTGAGGTCCGGACCTGCACAAGGTACGCAACTCGACGGTTTTGCCTGATCCTACGCCGAGTATACCCATACGGACCAGCTGGATTGGACTATACATTGGTTGATTCAGAGTTAGGATCCTGGAAGGGAATAACCCCTGAATCACACACATGATTGAAAACATCCAGGACCTAAACTGACGAACACGGAAGTAAATACATAGACAACGTGGAGCTAAGAGAGAAGGATCCGAGGGGGAGTAAACTCCTAGGTTGCACTATGCTTTCTACTTCCGTTGACATAGCGGACCTAGACATCTTGACCACACCACTCGATATGGACACATGGCAACCAACCGAGGACCAACCCTGCATAAGGGGCGCTACTCAAGGGATTTTGCCTGATCCTAAATCGAGTTGACAGACCTACCTAAACTTAACCATTCCTAAAACTATACCTTACCCTAACCCTAACCCTAAACTTAACCATTTTACTAACCATACCTAACCTTAACCCTAAACCTTACCCTAACCCTAAACCTAACCCTAAACCACTCTAAAAAATATACCTTACCCTAACCTTAACCCTAAACTTAACCATTTTACTAACCATACCTAACCCTAACCCCCACCCCAAGGACAGACGACTCTTTAACCCTAATAATGGGTTAATCTACAAGTGGGCACCATGGGGTCTACAACTTTGGCCGGCCGCGCCCAGACCCCTCCGGCCCGCGCGCATATGATGTGGAGTGCACCCCCTCCCTTCCCCCCTCCGGTTTCCACGTGTCAGAGATGGAAGTGGATCAACCGACTCAAAACTAGAAACCTAACCCTAACCCTAACCCTAACCCTAACCCTAACCCTAACCCCTAACCCTAACCCTAACCCTAACCCTAACCCTAACCCTAACCCCTAACCCTAACCCTAACCCTAACCCTAACCCTAAACCCTAACCCTAACCCTAACCCTAACCCTAACCCTAACCCTAAACCCTAACCCTAACCCTAACCCTAACCCTAACCCTAACCCTAACCCCCTAACCCTAACCCTAACCCTAACCCTAACCCCCTAACCCTAACCCTAACCCTAACCCTAACCCTAACCCTAACCCTAACCCCCTAACCCTAACCCTAACCCCCTAACCCTAACCCTAACCCTAACCCTAACCCTAACCCCCTAACCCTAACCCTAACCCTAACCCTAACCCTAACCCTAACCCTAACCCCTAACCCTAACCCTAACCCTAACCCTAACCCTAACCCTAACCCTAAACCCTAACCCTAACCCTAACCCTAACCCTAACCCTAACCCTAACCCCCTAACCCTAACCCTAACCCTAACCCTAACCCTAACCCTAACCCCCTAACCCTAACCCTAACCCTAACCCCCTAACCCTAACCCTAACCCTAACCCTAACCCCCTAACCCTAACCCTAACCCTAACCCTAACCCCTAACCCTAACCCTAACCCTAACCCTAACCCTAACCCTTAACCCTAACCCTAACCCTAACCCTAACCCTAACCCCTAACCCCTAACCCTAACCCTAACCCTAACCCTAACCCTAACCCCTAACCCCTAACCCTAACCCTAACCCTAACCCTAACCCTAACCCCCTAACCCTAACCCTAACCCTAACCCTAACCCCCTAACCCTAACCCTAACCCTAACCCTAACCCTAACCCCCTAACCCTAACCCTAACCCTAACCCTAACCCTAACCCTAACCCTAACCCTAACCCTAACCCTAACCCCCTAACCCTAACCCTAACCCTAACCCTAACCCTAACCCTAACCCCCTAACCCTAACCCTAACCCTAACCCTAACCCTAACCCCTAACCCTAACCCTAACCCTAACCCTAACCCTAACCCCTAACCCTAACCCTAACCCTAACCCTAACCCTAACCTATACCCTAACCCTAACCCTAACCCTAACCCTAACCCTAACCTAACCCTAACCCTAACCCTAACCCTAACCCTAACCCTAACCCTAACCCTAAACTTAACCATTTTACTAACCATACCTAACCCTAACCCCCACCCCATGGACAGACGACTCTTTACCCATAGCAATGGGTTAATCTACCAGTGGGCTCCATGGGGCCTACGACTTTGGCCGGCCGCGCCCAGACCCCTCCGGCCCGCGCGCATATGATGTGGAGTGCACCCCCTCCCTTCCCCCCTCCGGTTTCCACGTGTCAGAGATGGAAGTGGATCAACCGACTCAAAACTAGAAACCAAAACTTGGCGAGTCACCGCTGCATTGCCTGCCGAGGGACCTGGACGCAGCAAGCCAAGGAAATTTTCATCCCTTAAATTCACTGGGATCATCTTAAATCGGGCTTTTTCTAGGGGTGTTGATTTTCCACCCATCATACTTCTCCAAGGAATGGTTGGATGGTAAAGAGGTTTAAAATTACCTTTATAATTATCGTTTGATTAAATAAACCTAAAATGACCCTACTTTACTCCTGACCCTTGGATGCACATCACCTACTCTACTTTTTTCAACGAAAAGGAATCATCCTTCATCATCACCAAAGACCCCGGATTCTACCACTACACACTTCAACCTGAACTCCCGCAAAGACATCACCTTTTTCAACCAAAGACAAAGATTTTTTTCACCAAAGAACAAGACTTCACCATCCTGACGTGGTGGAAGAGACCTTTACTTACCCTGACGACCATATCTCCAATTTAGGAGCTAAAAGAAACAAATTATAACATAGGCTCACCCCACTCACACCCCTGCACCATACACAAACAAACCAAAAAAACCCAGGTAAACCCTCTTATGTTTATACGTGTTTGAATGTGTACCCCCACCCTACCCTTGGTCCCAACCCTACAGACAGACAGACACTAATGCTCAGCCATCACACCACAGGGCCTTTTTACCATTAGGTTACCCTAAAAATAAACAGGTGACCATTAGGACCGTTAAAATTAATCTTTAATAGCATTTCAGAGTTACTGTGACCACGGACTCTCAAAAATGTACTTTATATCTTCCTAAATGATCCCATGATCCTGCAATAATTTAATAATTAAATAATTGGGATTTAACAATTATATTTAATTTAATAATTTAAAATTGGACCTACAAGACCTACCCAACCCCTCACCTAACCTGTCTAACCCTAACCATTCCTAATACTAATCCTAACCTTAACCTCAGCCCCTAACCTTTACTGCTATCCTAGCCCTAACCCATCTGTGTGTGTGTGTGTATGTGTATATGTGTCTGGGTCTGACCCTATGTTGTTAACCTTGTCTGTCTCTTATAATGTACTATGATCCCTATTTTGTGTTTGTCCCTTATAATGTATTGTGATCCCTGCTTTGTCACACTCCACGGGTCATTTATACCATATAACATGTTATTAACCTTATGTCACTATAAGGTTGAACTTATATCATATTGGATCTCCATTGTATTGTTGTCAGGTGTGCTTGACCTCTACTCTAACTGCCCATCCACTTTACTTAGCTCTATTCCTATCTGAACCCTGTACAATGCAACCTGTTACCGGCTATCTTGCCCAGTAACAGTGCAGACCAATCAAAATTGCCTTCTCCACCTGGGCTATAAATGCACAGACTAAAGAGGCAGCACTCCTCACAAACTTTGCAAGGAGAACAGCAGACAGGCCGCATTCTACTCCACACACCCAACCAGGACTACAATTAAGGCAAGTACATTACATAGCACACTGTACTGTATATGTAGATATATATATATATATATATACATACACTTTTTACAACTTTTTGCACCCTTTTACTTTAATTTTATTTGGATATATTCTCCTCCCTGCTACCTGATGAAGCCGAGTAAGGCAGAAACGCGTCGTGGCTGGGACTCCTCTAGATCTGTAGTGTTGCTGTAAGGAAGGCAGGTTCCACACAGACGTCGGAGGGGTCTCCTTTTGGCTACTATTTTATTTGTATACTTTTCTTTCCTTAATTGGAGTTTTACACAGCTCTCATACACATGCACACATAGGATGAAGTGGAGTGTGACTTTGCTTGTTATCCCTCACCACTTGTGGGGATATATATGTGTATGCTTCTGTATATGTTACAAATATGTGTATAGCTATTTCCCCTCTTATGTTCATGTTTGTTTGCATGTGTATCCCCACCCCACCTTTGGTCCCTACCCTACAGACAGATAGACACTAACGCTCAGCTATCACACCACAGGGCCCTTCTACCATTAGGTTACCCTAAAAATACATAGGTGACCTTTAGTACCGTTAAAATAGATCTTCAATAGTACTTACCATGACCATGGACTCGTAATTAAAACTTTCCTCTAGCGACTTTACTAGCACTATGGTAGTTATATAGATAGACACTAACGCTCAGCTATCACACCACAGGGCCCTTTTACCATTAGGTTACCCTAAAAATACATAGGTGACCTTTAGGACCGTTAAAATAGATCTTCAATAGTACTTACCATGACCATGGACTCGTAATTAAAACTTTCCTCTAGCGACTTTACTAGCACTATGGTAGTTAGATAGATAAACGCTAACGCTCAGCTATCACACCACAGGGCCCTTCTACCGTTAGGTTACCCTAAAAATACATAGGTGACCTTTAGGACCGTTAAAATAAATCTTCAATAGCATTTACCAAGACCATGGACTCGTAATTAAAACTTTCCTCTAGCGACTTTACTAGCACTATGGGAGTTACCATGACTATGGACTCTCAATAATAATAATACTCTCCTTTAGTTAAAATGTTCCCCTTCTTTTTTGGTTTCCTGGACTCAGGGTTACCATGACCATGGGCCTTGTAGAAAAGAAACAATAAAATAGAACTAATTTAAATAGAACTATTTCAAAAAAAACCTTACCAACCCACCATCCTTCCAAAATACCTCTCATCTATACCCACCAGCACCCCCAACGGACGAGAACCTTTTTTCTCCAACAACTCTGGGGGCCCCGACCTTGGCGACTCACCCGCGGCGCGTGCACCTTAAGCATTAGGCCCGACCATACACCAAGACAGAAGACCGGAGGAAATGGTATAGACCGGACCCTTCGGGACCCCTTGGGGTCCTGTTGGTAGACCTATCGGCACAACCCTCCCAGCCCCGCACAAACAGGAGACTCACGTACCGCGCTGGACGACTATCTACCCCAGTTTAGAACTGGATTGGCAGTATGTCCAGTAGCGCGTGTTTCATCCTTGGGGTTGGGATAACTAAAAGAGGGGCTTTGGGGTTTGGCGCCGCGCCTGGAGTATCGCCTTGGCCGTGTAACCCCTGGGGTGCCCAGATTATGTCTGGCGGAGAATTGGATCCCACTAACTTTCACTGGGGGACCCCTTACCCCGCCGCACTAAGCCTGGACAACCGATCCACACTCCTTTACCTGGACTACGATCAAATTCACTGTCTAGGGAGGATATACCTCTGGAAATACTACGATCCTGGAAGGGAGTTATTCCATTGGTCACTATCACCCAAACCACTGAATTACCTGGGACCGAAATGGTAGGGATGGAGCATGGCTATCAACTGTAACTCCTGGCAGACGTACAAAGGCCAGAGGTTGTTTTGCCTGACCCAAAAAACCCCCGATAGACTTTCTGAAACGTAGGACGGAACTCCTAAGGTGGATGTATGACAGCCGTGAAGAGGGCTTGCCTTCTGGGTTCTTATCTGCTCAAACCTATGGGAGTTCAATGACTTACCACCCGACAGGGACACATGGCAACCAACTGAGGTCCGGACCTGCACAAGGTACGCAACTCGACGGTTTTGCCTGATCCTACGTTGAGTATACCCATACGGACCAGCTGGATTGTACTATACATGGGTTGATTCAGAGTTAGGATCCTGGAAGGGAATAACCCCTGAATTATACACATGATTGAATACATCCAGGACCTAAACTGACGAACACGGAAGTGAATACATAGACAACGTGGAGCTAAGAGAGAAGGATCCGAGGGGGAGTAAACTCCTAGGTTGCACTATGCTTTCCACATCCGTTGACATAGCGGACCTAGACATCTTGACCACACCACTCGATATGGACACATGGCAACCAACCGAGGACCAAACCTGCATAAGGGACGTAACTCAAGGGATTTTGCCTGATCCTAAATCGAGTCGACAGACCTACCTAAACTTAACCATTCCTAAAACTATACCTTACCCTAACCCTAAACTTAACCATTTTACTAACCATACCTAACCTTAACCCTAAAACATTACCCTAAACCACTCTAAAAAATATACCTTACCCTAACTTTAACCCTAAACTTAACCATTTTACTAACCATACCTAACCTTAACCCTAAAACATTACCCTAACCCCAAACCTAACCCTAAACCACTCTAAAAAATATACCTTACCCCAACCTTAACCCTAAACTTAACCATTTTACTAACCATACCTAACCCTAACCCCCACCCCATGGACAGACGACTCTTTACCCATAGCAATGGGTTAATCTACCAGTGGGCTCCATGGGGCCTACGACTTTGGCCGGCCGCGCCCAGACCCCTCCGGCCCGCGCGCATATGATGTGGAGTGCACCCCCTCCCTTCCCCCCTCCGGTTTCCACGTGTCAGAGATGGAAGTGGATCAACCGACTCAAAACTAGAAACCAAAACTTGGCGAGTCACCGCTGCATTGCCTGCCGAGGGACCTGGACGCAGCAAGCCAAGGAAATTTTCATCCCTTAAATTCACTGGGATCATCTTAAATCGGGCTTTTTCTAGGGGTGTTGATTTTCCACCCATCATACTTCTCCAAGGAATGGTTGGATGGTAAAGAGGTTTAAAATTACCTTTATAATTATCGTTTGATTAAATAAACCTAAAATGACCCTACTTTACTCCTGACCCTTGGATGCACATCACCTACTCTACTTTTTTCAACGAAAAGGAATCATCCTTCATCATCACCAAAGACCCCGGATTCTACCACTACACACTTCAACCTGAACTCCCGCAAAGACATCACCTTTTTCAACCAAAGACAAAGATTTTTTTCACCAAAGAACAAGACTTCACCATCCTGACGTGGTGGAAGAGACCTTTACTTACCCTGACGACCATATCTCCAATTTAGGAGCTAAAAGAAACAAATTATAACATAGGCTCACCCCACTCACACCCCTGCACCATACACAAACAAACCAAAAAAACCCAGGTAAACCCTCTTATGTTTATACGTGTTTGAATGTGTACCCCCACCCTACCCTTGGTCCCAACCCTACAGACAGACAGACACTAATGCTCAGCCATCACACCACAGGGCCTTTTTACCATTAGGTTACCCTAAAAATAAACAGGTGACCATTAGGACCGTTAAAATTAATCTTTAATAGCATTTCAGAGTTACTGTGACCACGGACTCTCAAAAATGTACTTTATATCTTCCTAAATGATCCCATGATCCTGCAATAATTTAATAATTAAATAATTGGGATTTAACAATTATATTTAATTTAATAATTTAAAATTGGACCTACAAGACCTACCCAACCCCTCACCTAACCTGTCTAACCCTAACCATTCCTAATACTAATCCTAACCTTAACCTCAGCCCCTAACCTTTACTGCTATCCTAGCCCTAACCCATCTGTGTGTGTGTGTGTATGTGTATATGTGTCTGGGTCTGACCCTATGTTGTTAACCTTGTCTGTCTCTTATAATGTACTATGATCCCTATTTTGTGTTTGTCCCTTATAATGTATTGTGATCCCTGCTTTGTCACACTCCACGGGTCATTTATACCATATAACATGTTATTAACCTTATGTCACTATAAGGTTGAACTTATATCATATTGGATCTCCATTGTATTGTTGTCAGGTGTGCTTGACCTCTACTCTAACTGCCCATCCACTTTACTTAGCTCTATTCCTATCTGAACCCTGTACAATGCAACCTGTTACCGGCTATCTTGCCCAGTAACAGTGCAGACCAATCAAAATTGCCTTCTCCACCTGGGCTATAAATGCACAGACTAAAGAGGCAGCACTCCTCACAAACTTTGCAAGGAGAACAGCAGACAGGCCGCATTCTACTCCACACACCCAACCAGGACTACAATTAAGGCAAGTACATTACATAGCACACTGTACTGTATATGTAGATATATATATATATATATACATACACTTTTTACAACTTTTTGCACCCTTTTACTTTAATTTTATTTGGATATATTCTCCTCCCTGCTACCTGATGAAGCCGAGTAAGGCAGAAACGCGTCGTGGCTGGGACTCCTCTAGATCTGTAGTGTTGCTGTAAGGAAGGCAGGTTCCACACAGACGTCGGAGGGGTCTCCTTTTGGCTACTATTTTATTTGTATACTTTTCTTTCCTTAATTGGAGTTTTACACAGCTCTCATACACATGCACACATAGGATGAAGTGGAGTGTGACTTTGCTTGTTATCCCTCACCACTTGTGGGGATATATATGTGTATGCTTCTGTATATGTTACAAATATGTGTATAGCTATTTCCCCTCTTATGTTCATGTTTGTTTGCATGTGTATCCCCACCCCACCTTTGGTCCCTACCCTACAGACAGATAGACACTAACGCTCAGCTATCACACCACAGGGCCCTTCTACCATTAGGTTACCCTAAAAATACATAGGTGACCTTTAGTACCGTTAAAATAGATCTTCAATAGTACTTACCATGACCATGGACTCGTAATTAAAACTTTCCTCTAGCGACTTTACTAGCACTATGGTAGTTATATAGATAGACACTAACGCTCAGCTATCACACCACAGGGCCCTTTTACCATTAGGTTACCCTAAAAATACATAGGTGACCTTTAGGACCGTTAAAATAGATCTTCAATAGTACTTACCATGACCATGGACTCGTAATTAAAACTTTCCTCTAGCGACTTTACTAGCACTATGGTAGTTAGATAGATAAACGCTAACGCTCAGCTATCACACCACAGGGCCCTTCTACCGTTAGGTTACCCTAAAAATACATAGGTGACCTTTAGGACCGTTAAAATAAATCTTCAATAGCATTTACCAAGACCATGGACTCGTAATTAAAACTTTCCTCTAGCGACTTTACTAGCACTATGGGAGTTACCATGACTATGGACTCTCAATAATAATAATACTCTCCTTTAGTTAAAATGTTCCCCTTCTTTTTTGGTTTCCTGGACTCAGGGTTACCATGACCATGGGCCTTGTAGAAAAGAAACAATAAAATAGAACTAATTTAAATAGAACTATTTCAAAAAAAACCTTACCAACCCACCATCCTTCCAAAATACCTCTCATCTATACCCACCAGCACCCCCAACGGACGAGAACCTTTTTTCTCCAACAACTCTGGGGGCCCCGACCTTGGCGACTCACCCGCGGCGCGTGCACCTTAAGCATTAGGCCCGACCATACACCAAGACAGAAGACCGGAGGAAATGGTATAGACCGGACCCTTCGGGACCCCTTGGGGTCCTGTTGGTAGACCTATCGGCACAACCCTCCCAGCCCCGCACAAACAGGAGACTCACGTACCGCGCTGGACGACTATCTACCCCAGTTTAGAACTGGATTGGCAGTATGTCCAGTAGCGCGTGTTTCATCCTTGGGGTTGGGATAACTAAAAGAGGGGCTTTGGGGTTTGGCGCCGCGCCTGGAGTATCGCCTTGGCCGTGTAACCCCTGGGGTGCCCAGATTATGTCTGGCGGAGAATTGGATCCCACTAACTTTCACTGGGGGACCCCTTACCCCGCCGCACTAAGCCTGGACAACCGATCCACACTCCTTTACCTGGACTACGATCAAATTCACTGTCTAGGGAGGATATACCTCTGGAAATACTACGATCCTGGAAGGGAGTTATTCCATTGGTCACTATCACCCAAACCACTGAATTACCTGGGACCGAAATGGTAGGGATGGAGCATGGCTATCAACTGTAACTCCTGGCAGACGTACAAAGGCCAGAGGTTGTTTTGCCTGACCCAAAAAACCCCCGATAGACTTTCTGAAACGTAGGACGGAACTCCTAAGGTGGATGTATGACAGCCGTGAAGAGGGCTTGCCTTCTGGGTTCTTATCTGCCCAAACCTATGGGAGTTCAATGACTTACCACCCGACAGGGACACATGGCAACCAACTGAGGTCCGGACCTGCACAAGGTACGCAACTCGACGGTTTTGCCTGATCCTACGTTGAGTATACCCATACGGACCAGCTGGATTGTACTATACATGGGTTGATTCAGAGTTAGGATCCTGGAAGGGAATAACCCCTGAATTATACACATGATTGAATACATCCAGGACCTAAACTGACGAACACGGAAGTGAATACATAGACAACGTGGAGCTAAGAGAGAAGGATCCGAGGGGGAGTAAACTCCTAGGTTGCACTATGCTTTCCACATCCGTTGACATAGCGGACCTAGACATCTTGACCACACCACTCGATATGGACACATGGCAACCAACCGAGGACCAAACCTGCATAAGGGACGTAACTCAAGGGATTTTGCCTGATCCTAAATCGAGTCGACAGACCTACCTAAACTTAACCATTCCTAAAACTATACCTTACCCTAACCCTAAACTTAACCATTTTACTAACCATACCTAACCTTAACCCTAAAACATTACCCTAACCCCAAACCTAACCCTAAACCACTCTAAAAAATATACCTTACCCCAACCTTAACCCTAAACTTAACCATTTTACTAACCATACCTAACCCTAACCCCCACCCCATGGACAGACGACTCTTTACCCATAGCAATGGGTTAATCTACCAGTGGGCTCCATGGGGCCTACGACTTTGGCCGGCCGCGCCCAGACCCCTCCGGCCCGCGCGCATATGATGTGGAGTGCACCCCCTCCCTTCCCCCCTCCGGTTTCCACGTGTCAGAGATGGAAGTGGATCAACCGACTCAAAACTAGAAACCAAAACTTGGCGAGTCACCGCTGCATTGCCTGCCGAGGGACCTGGACGCAGCAAGCCAAGGAAATTTTCATCCCTTAAATTCACTGGGATCATCTTAAATCGGGCTTTTTCTAGGGGTGTTGATTTTCCACCCATCATACTTCTCCAAGGAATGGTTGGATGGTAAAGAGGTTTAAAATTACCTTTATAATTATCGTTTGATTAAATAAACCTAAAATGACCCTACTTTACTCCTGACCCTTGGATGCACATCACCTACTCTACTTTTTTCAACGAAAAGGAATCATCCTTCATCATCACCAAAGACCCCGGATTTTACCACTACACACTTCAACCTGAACTCCCGCAAAGACATCACCTTTTTCAACCAAAGACAAAGATTTTTTTCACCAAAGAACAAGACTTCACCATCCTGACGTGGTGGAAGAGACCTTTACTTACCCTGACGACCATATCTCCAATTTAGGAGCTAAAAGAAACAAATTATAACATAGGCTCACCCCACTCACACCCCTGCACCATACACAAACAAACCAAAAAAACCCAGGTAAACCCTCTTATGTTTATACGTGTTTGAATGTGTACCCCCACCCTACCCTTGGTCCCAACCCTACAGACAGACAGACACTAATGCTCAGCCATCACACCACAGGGCCTTTTTACCATTAGGTTACCCTAAAAATAAACAGGTGACCATTAGGACCGTTAAAATTAATCTTTAATAGCATTTCAGAGTTACTGTGACCACGGACTCTCAAAAATGTACTTTATATCTTCCTAAATGATCCCATGATCCTGCAATAATTTAATAATTAAATAATTGGGATTTAACAATTATATTTAATTTAATAATTTAAAATTGGACCTACAAGACCTACCCAACCCCTCACCTAACCTGTCTAACCCTAACCATTCCTAATACTAATCCTAACCTTAACCTCAGCCCCTAACCTTTACTGCTATCCTAGCCCTAACCCATCTGTGTGTGTGTGTGTATGTGTATATGTGTCTGGGTCTGACCCTATGTTGTTAACCTTGTCTGTCTCTTATAATGTACTATGATCCCTATTTTGTGTTTGTCCCTTATAATGTATTGTGATCCCTGCTTTGTCACACTCCACGGGTCATTTATACCATATAACATGTTATTAACCTTATGTCACTATAAGGTTGAACTTATATCATATTGGATCTCCATTGTATTGTTGTCAGGTGTGCTTGACCTCTACTCTAACTGCCCATCCACTTTACTTAGCTCTATTCCTATCTGAACCCTGTACAATGCAACCTGTTACCGGCTATCTTGCCCAGTAACAGTGCAGACCAATCAAAATTGCCTTCTCCACCTGGGCTATAAATGCACAGACTAAAGAGGCAGCACTCCTCACAAACTTTGCAAGGAGAACAGCAGACAGGCCGCATTCTACTCCACACACCCAACCAGGACTACAATTAAGGCAAGTACATTACATAGCACACTGTACTGTATATGTAGATATATATATATATATATACATACACTTTTTACAACTTTTTGCACCCTTTTACTTTAATTTTATTTGGATATATTCTCCTCCCTGCTACCTGATGAAGCCGAGTAAGGCAGAAACGCGTCGTGGCTGGGACTCCTCTAGATCTGTAGTGTTGCTGTAAGGAAGGCAGGTTCCACACAGACGTCGGAGGGGTCTCCTTTTGGCTACTATTTTATTTGTATACTTTTCTTTCCTTAATTGGAGTTTTACACAGCTCTCATACACATGCACACATAGGATGAAGTGGAGTGTGACTTTGCTTGTTATCCCTCACCACTTGTGGGGATATATATGTGTATGCTTCTGTATATGTTACAAATATGTGTATAGCTATTTCCCCTCTTATGTTCATGTTTGTTTGCATGTGTATCCCCACCCCACCTTTGGTCCCTACCCTACAGACAGATAGACACTAACGCTCAGCTATCACACCACAGGGCCCTTCTACCATTAGGTTACCCTAAAAATACATAGGTGACCTTTAGTACCGTTAAAATAGATCTTCAATAGTACTTACCATGACCATGGACTCGTAATTAAAACTTTCCTCTAGCGACTTTACTAGCACTATGGTAGTTATATAGATAGACACTAACGCTCAGCTATCACACCACAGGGCCCTTTTACCATTAGGTTACCCTAAAAATACATAGGTGACCTTTAGGACCGTTAAAATAGATCTTCAATAGTACTTACCATGACCATGGACTCGTAATTAAAACTTTCCTCTAGCGACTTTACTAGCACTATGGTAGTTAGATAGATAAACGCTAACGCTCAGCTATCACACCACAGGGCCCTTCTACCGTTAGGTTACCCTAAAAATACATAGGTGACCTTTAGGACCGTTAAAATAAATCTTCAATAGCATTTACCAAGACCATGGACTCGTAATTAAAACTTTCCTCTAGCGACTTTACTAGCACTATGGGAGTTACCATGACTATGGACTCTCAATAATAATAATACTCTCCTTTAGTTAAAATGTTCCCCTTCTTTTTTGGTTTCCTGGACTCAGGGTTACCATGACCATGGGCCTTGTAGAAAAGAAACAATAAAATAGAACTAATTTAAATAGAACTATTTCAAAAAAAACCTTACCAACCCACCATCCTTCCAAAATACCTCTCATCTATACCCACCAGCACCCCCAACGGACGAGAACCTTTTTTCTCCAACAACTCTGGGGGCCCCGACCTTGGCGACTCACCCGCGGCGCGTGCACCTTAACCTCTACAGAGTACCTAACCCGGATCCGGGAGCACCCCCCCCCCCCCACACACTGATTAGCATCGCTAGCATAGCGTCACAATTAAATAGTAGCATCTAAATATCATTAAATCACAAGTCCAAGACACCCAATGAAAGACACAGATCTTGTGAATAAAACCACCATTTCAGATTTTTTAAATGTTTTACAGGGAAGACAAAATATGTAAATCTATTAGCTAAACACGTTAGCAAAAGACACCATTTTCTTACTCCAACAGTTTCTTACTCCATCAGGTGCTATCACCAATTCGGCTAAACTAAGATATTGATAGCCACAAACCAACAAACAAATTTATAAGATGACAGTCTGATAACATATTTATGGTATAGCATAGTTTTTTTTTTTTAAATGTGCATTTTTCAGGTATAAATCACAGTTCTACATTGCAGCTGCAATCTGATATAGTGCTGATGCAGCTAGAACAATTACAGAGACCAACGTTATATAACTAATTACTTGTCTTAAAACATTTCAGAAAAAATACACAGCGTACAGACATTGAAAGCCCAACATCTGGTGAATCCAAACAATATTTCAGATTTTTTAAATGTTTTATAGCGAAAACAAAATGTATCGCTAATTAGCATAACCAGGCCAGCCAAAACCAGCTGGACGCGCGCGACCAGTTCACATGCACGACAGATATATGAAATAACATCGTAAATTGGGTCTTACTATTGCTGGTCTTTCATCAGAATGTTGATCAAGGTGTCCTTAGTCCTGATGAGTCGTTCAATCCATTCACAATGGCAACCTCCCCTCTTCATTCAGCCTGGGTACTGGTCGACTGGCACGGTCAATTCCCAAAGTTAAAAAACTCAAAGAACGGAACACGGCAAAACTCCCGAAAAAATTCTAATAATCTGATTAAACTATATTGAAAAAACATACATTACGGTGATATGGTCACATGTAGCAAACAAACTTCGACACGGAGATAGTTTTCATCCATAACGTCAGCATAACAAAAGACAATGCCACCTCTGAAAACGCGCATCTCAGAAACCGGAAGTTGTCGGTCACGCTAAAGAAATAAGTCTTATTTCACGTCAGTACAAGATAAACAAAAGATTTCTCCTCTGACGTCTTCCAAACACCCATAGGAAGAAGTAGGAAGTGTCATTCGGGTCATAGGTGGCGTGACCATATATAGGCAGAGCTTTGAAGCGAGCATACACATCTTGCAATCTTTTTCAGGCTCAGGGAAAGTGCTGTGAAATGACCTGTGTTTGACTCAGAGACTCAATTGGAACGGTTTTAGAAACCATAGCTTATTTTCTATCCAATGCTATATGGTTATATGCATATAGTAACAGCAATAATTGAATAAGAGGCAGTTTAGTCTGTAGAGGCAATTATGCTAATGCGAAATAGCACCCCCTGTATTCTCAAGAAGTTAAGCATTAGGCCCGACCATACACCAAGACAGAAGACCGGAGGAAATGGTATAGACCGGACCCTTCGGGACCCCTTGGGGTCCTGTTGGTAGACCTATCGGCACAACCCTCCCAGCCCCGCACAAACAGGAGACTCACGTACCGCGCTGGACGACTATCTACCCCAGTTTAGAACTGGATTGGCAGTATGTCCAGTAGCGCGTGTTTCATCCTTGGGGTTGGGATAACTAAAAGAGGGGCTTTGGGGTTTGGCGCCGCGCCTGGAGTATCGCCTTGGCCGTGTAACCCCTGGGGTGCCCAGATTATGTCTGGCGGAGAATTGGATCCCACTAACTTTCACTGGGGGACCCCTTACCCCGCCGCACTAAGCCTGGACAACCGATCCACACTCCTTTACCTGGACTACGATCAAATTCACTGTCTAGGGAGGATATACCTCTGGAAATACTACGATCCTGGAAGGGAGTTATTCCATTGGTCACTATCACCCAAACCACTGAATTACCTGGGACCGAAATGGTAGGGATGGAGCATGGCTATCAACTGTAACTCCTGGCAGACGTACAAAGGCCAGAGGTTGTTTTGCCTGACCCAAAAAACCCCCGATAGACTTTCTGAAACGTAGGACGGAACTCCTAAGGTGGATGTATGACAGCCGTGAAGAGGGCTTGCCTTCTGGGTTCTTATCTGCCCAAACCTATGGGAGTTCAATGACTTACCACCCGACAGGGACACATGGCAACCAACTGAGGTCCGGACCTGCACAAGGTACGCAACTCGACGGTTTTGCCTGATCCTACGTTGAGTATACCCATACGGACCAGCTGGATTGTACTATACATGGGTTGATTCAGAGTTAGGATCCTGGAAGGGAATAACCCCTGAATTATACACATGATTGAATACATCCAGGACCTAAACTGACGAACACGGAAGTGAATACATAGACAACGTGGAGCTAAGAGAGAAGGATCCGAGGGGGAGTAAACTCCTAGGTTGCACTATGCTTTCCACATCCGTTGACATAGCGGACCTAGACATCTTGACCACACCACTCGATATGGACACATGGCAACCAACCGAGGACCAAACCTGCATAAGGGACGTAACTCAAGGGATTTTGCCTGATCCTAAATCGAGTCGACAGACCTACCTAAACTTAACCATTCCTAAAACTATACCTTACCCTAACCCTAAACTTAACCATTTTACTAACCATACCTAACCTTAACCCTAAAACATTACCCTAAACCACTCTAAAAAATATACCTTACCCTAACTTTAACCCTAAACTTAACCATTTTACTAACCATACCTAACCTTAACCCTAAAACATTACCCTAACCCCAAACCTAACCCTAAACCACTCTAAAAAATATACCTTACCCCAACCTTAACCCTAAACTTAACCATTTTACTAACCATACCTAACCCTAACCCCCACCCCATGGACAGACGACTCTTTACCCATAGCAATGGGTTAATCTACCAGTGGGCTCCATGGGGCCTACGACTTTGGCCGGCCGCGCCCAGACCCCTCCGGCCCGCGCGCATATGATGTGGAGTGCACCCCCTCCCTTCCCCCCTCCGGTTTCCACGTGTCAGAGATGGAAGTGGATCAACCGACTCAAAACTAGAAACCCTAACCCTAACCCTAACCCTAACCCTAACCCTAACCCTAACCCTAACCCTAACCCTAAATCGAGTTGACAGACCTACCTAAACTTAACCATTCCTAAAGCTATACCTTACCCTAACCCTAACCCTAACCTTAACCATTTTACTAACCATACCTAACCTTAACCCTAAACCTTACCCTAACCTTAAACCTAACCCTAAACCTCTCTAAAAAATATACCTTACCCTAACCTTAACCCTAAACTTAACCATTTTATTAACCATACCTAACCCTAACCATTTTACTAACCATACCTAACCTTAACCCTAAACCTTACCCTAAACCTAAACCTAAACCACTCTAAAAAACTATACCTAACCCCAACCTTAACCCTAACCTTAACCATTTTTCTAACCTTACCTAAACCTAAAATCTACCCCACGGACAGACCACCCTTTAACCCAGGTAAGGGGTTATATCTACAAGTGGGCAACATGGGGCCTACAACCTTGGCCGGCCGCGCCCAGACCCCTCTGACCAGCGCGCATATGATGTGGAGTGCAACCCCTCCCTCCCCCCTTCGGTTTCCACGTGTCAGAGATGGAAGTGGATCAACCGCCTCAAAACTAGAAACCTAACCCTAACCCTAACCCTAACCCTAACCCTAACCGAACTTAACCAAAAAATCCTAGAGCAATGTAACTATCTACCTGAGATAAGTAAACTTAGGTTTCACACACTGCCACGTGATCCAGTACATTGGACATCTGAAACAGCAAATATGATCTTTAATTCTTGGCTGGATAATTTAAACATGTAAGGGGAGAACAGGGTTTTGATACATGGGCTGGAAACAAATGGGATCTGGTCCAGGACACAACGACGGGGGAGGGAAAGAATTTGGATTGCGCGTCTCAATATAATAGATCCTAAGGGTCTGAATGAAAAATATTAAATGAAAAATCCTAAATTTACTTTGGCTTTTTTTCCTGATGGGAAGGGGCCGTTCCAGGACAGTGACATGGAGGATTGGGTGGGGGAGGTAGTAGGGCATGGTGGGAGAGCCCCTATTTCAAATGTCAATTTATTTTTATATTGTTTGTATACGGACTATGAATACGATGGCACTTAATTTTATACTTTTGAAAAAAAGTTTTTTTGGCCGTGTGGCGTGATTTTAATGCATGTATTGTTTGGAGATTTTTGTGGAGATTTCTATAGCACTTATTGAGTTTAAAGCATTTCTATTTTCCAGTGTGGTATGATTTTTACATGGTTAAATAGCCATTGCCTGCTAACACTTATGTGTGTCTTTTCTTTAATTTATTAATTTATTTGTTTGTTAGTTTATTGGGTGGTTCTCCTTACCGTAAATCTCTAACCTTAACCCTGAGATATTCATGCCTAACCTTAACCCTTGCTCCCCCATACTTGATCTTAGGTTTCTGGACCTATACTCTAACCCTAAGCCTAACCCTAATCTTAATCCTAACCTTAACCCCGAGATCTTCATGCCTAACCTTAACCTTTTTTTCCCTCTATACTTAATCCTATTCTAATCCTGACCTATACTCTAATTCTAAACCTAACCGTAACCTAACCTGAACTCTCACCTTTGCCCCCAGTTCCCAAGTCGTAACCCTAATTTCCAACCCTAACCTGGACCCTCAGGCCTGACCTTAAATCTTAGACCATAGCCCTGAGTTGAGCCCCTGGCCTCTATTTCTTAATTTGGAATCCCCGGTTCTTAACCTATATCTTATTTAGATTATAATTGTAAATCCTGGATATCTTATTTAGATTATAATTGTAAATCCTGGTTTTGGTCCTTTGTTTAAACACACCTTTTTATTTATACATATTTGAGTATTCTTATTGTCTTTATTTGTTTGTTGGCCACAATGATCCAACACCTACCCTAATTGGGACGGTTGATGGGATCTCTAGTCATGAAAGTATTGGATAAAATAGTCTAAACCATTTATCCTAAAGGGGTTGCCAGTGCATATCAGATTCATCTGTTTTTCCTTGAACCTAACCCTAACAACCCTAACCCTAACAACCCTAACCCTAACAACCCTAACCCTAACAACCCTAACCCTAACAACCCTAACCCTAACAACCCTAACAACCCTAACCCTAACCCTAAATGACAGGTTTAGATACTACATGCCGGGTTTAGATACTACATGCCGGGTTTAGATACTACATGACATTTTTAGATACTACATGACAGGTTTAGATACTACATGACAGGTTTAGATACTACATGACAGGTTTAGATACTACATGACGGGTTTAGATACTACATGACGGGTTTAGATACTACATGACGGGTTTAGATACTACATGACGGGTTTAGATACTACATGACGGGTTTAGATACTACATGACGGGTGTAGATACTACATGACGGGTGTAGATACTACATGACGGGTGTAGATACTACATGACGGGTGTAGATACTACATGACGGGTGTAGATACTACATGACGGGTGTAGATACTACATGACGGGTGTAGATACTAGATGACGGGTGTAGATACTAGATGACGGGTGTAGATACTAGATGACGGGTTTAGATACTAGATGACGGGTTTAGATACTAGATGACGGGTTTAGATACTAGATGACGGGTTTAGATACTAGATGACGGGTTTAGATACTAGATGACGGGTTTAGATACTAGATGACGGGTTTAGATACTAGATGACGGGTTTAGATACTAGATGACGGGTTTAGATACTAGATGACGGGTTTAGATACTACATGACGGGTTTAGATACTACATGACGGGTTTAGATACTACATGACGGGTTTAGATACTAGATGACGGGTTTAGATACTAGATTATATGTTTAGATACTAGATTATATGTTTAGATACTACATGACGGGTTTAGATACTACATGACGGGTTTAGATACTACATGACGGGTTTAGATACTAGATGGCGGGTTTAGATACTAGATGGCGGGTTTAGATACTACATGAAAGGTTTAGATACTACATGACGGGTTTAGATACTACATGACGGGTTTAGATACTACATGACGGGTTTAGATACTACAAGACGGGTTTAGATACTACAAGACGGGTGTAGATACTACATGACGGGTTTAGATACTACATGACGGGTTTAGATACTACATGACGGGTGTAGATACTACATGACGGGTGTAGATACTACATGACGGGTGTAGATACTACATGACGGGTGTAGATACTACATGACGGGTGTAGATACTACATGACGGGTGTAGATACTACATGACGGGTTTAGATACTACATGACGGGTTTAGATACTACATGACGGGTTTAGATACTACATGACGGTTGTAGATACTACATGACGGGTTTAGATACTAGATGACGGGTTTAGATACTAGATGACGGGTTTAGATACTAGATGACGGGTTTAGATACTAGATGACGGGTTTAGATAATAGATGACGGGTTTAGATACTAGATGACGGGTTTAGATACTAGATGACGGGTTTAGATACTAGATGACGGGTTTAGATACTAGATGACGGGTTTAGATACTAGATGACGGGTTTAGATACTAGATGACGGGTTTAGATACTAGATGACGGGTTTAGATACTAGATGACGGGTTTAGATACTAGATTATATGTTTAGATACTAGATTATATGTTTAGATACTACATGACGGGTGTAGATACTACATGACGGGTGTAGATACTACATGACGGGTTTAGATACTACATGACGGTTGTAGATACTAGATGACGGGTTTAGATACTAGATGACGGGTTTAGATACTAGATGACGGGTTTAGATACTAGATGACGGGTTTAGATAATAGATGACGGGTTTAGATACTAGATGACGGGTTTAGATACTAGATGACGGGTTTAGATACTAGATGACGGGTTTAGATAATAGATGACGGGTTTAGATACTAGATGACGGGTTTAGATACTAGATGACGGGTTTAGATACTAGATGACGGGTTTAGATACTAGATGACGGGTTTAGATACTAGATGACGGGTTTAGATACTAGATGACGGGTTTAGATACTAGATGACGGGTTTAGATACTAGATGACGGGTTTAGATACTAGATTATATGTTTAGATACTAGATTATATGTTTAGATACTACATGACGGGTTTAGATACTACATGACGGGTTTAGATACTACATGACGGGTTTAGATACTAGATGGCGGGTTTAGATACTAGATGGCGGGTTTAGATACTACATGAAAGGTTTAGATACTACATGACGGGTTTAGATACTACATGACGGGTTTAGATACTACATGACGGGTTTAGATACTACATGACGGGTTTAGATACTACATGACGGGTTTAGATACTACATGACGGGTTTAGATACTACATGACGGGTTTAGATACTACATGACGGGTGTAGATACTACATGACGGGTTTAGATACTACATGACGGGTTTAGATACTACATGACGGGTTTAGATACTACATGACGGGTTTAGATACTAGATGACGGGTTTAGATACTAGATGACGGGTTTAGATACTAGATGACGGGTTTAGATACTAGATGACGGGTTTAGATACTACATGACGGGTTTAGATACTAGATGACGGGTTGTAGATACTACATGACGGGTTGTAGATACTACATGACGGGTTTAGATACTACATGACGGGTTTAGATACTACATGACGGGTTTAGATACTACATGACGGGTTTAGATACTACATGACGGGTTTAGATACTACATGACGGGTTTAGATACTACATGACGGGTTTAGATACTACATGACGGGTTTAGATACTACATGACGGGTTTAGATACTACATGACGGGTTTAGATACTACATGACGGGTTTAGATACTACATGACGGGTTTAGATACTACATGACGGGTTTAGATACTACATGACGGGTGTAGATACTACATGACGGGTGTAGATACTACATGACGGGTGTAGATACTACATGACGGGTTTAGATACTACATGACGGGTTTAGATACTACATGACGGGTTTAGATACTACATGACGGGTTTAGATACTACATGACGGTTGTAGATACTACATGACGGGTTTAGATACTACATGACGGGTTTAGATACTACATGACGGGTTTAGATACTACATGACGGGTTTAGATACTACATGACGGGTTTAGATACTACATGACGGGTTTAGATACTACATGACGGGTTTAGATACTACATGACGGGTTTAGATACTACATGACGGGTTTAGATACTACATGACGGGTTTAGATACTACATGACGGGTTTAGATACTACATGACGGGTTTAGATACTAGATGACGGGTTTAGATACTAGATGACGGGTTTAGATACTAGATGACGGGTTTAGATACTACATGACGGGTTTAGATACTAGATGACGGGTTTAGATACTAGATGACGGGTTTAGATACTAGATGACGGGTTTAGATACTAGATGACGGGTTTAGATACTAGATGACGGGTTTAGATACTAGATGACGGGTTTAGATACTAGATGACGGGTTTAGATACTAGATGACGGGTTTAGATACTAGATGACGGGTTTAGATACTAGATGACGGGTTTAGATACTAGATGACGGGTTTAGATACTAGATGACGGGTTTAGATACTACATGACGGGTGTAGATACTACATGACGGGTGTAGATACTACATGACGGGTGTAGATACTACATGACGGGTGTAGATACTACATGACGGGTGTAGATACTACATGACGGGTTTAGATACTACATGACGGGTGTAGATACTACATGACGGGTTTAGATACTACATGACGGGTTTAGATACTACATGACGGGTTTAGATACTACATGACGGGTTTAGATACTACATGACGGGTTTAGATACTACATGACGGGTTTAGATACTACATGACGGGTTTAGATACTACATGACGGGTTTAGATACTACATGACGGGTTTAGATACTACATGACGGGTTTAGATACTACATGACGGGTTTAGATACTACATGACGGGTTTAGATACTACATGACGGGTTTAGATACTACATGACGGGTTTAGATACTACATGACGGGTTTAGATACTACATGACGGGTTTAGATACTACATGACGGGTTTAGATACTACATGACGGGTTTAGATACTACATGACGGGTTTAGATACTACATGACGGGTTTAGATACTACATGACGGGTTTAGATACTACATGACGGGTTTAGATACTACATGACGGGTTTAGATACTACATGACGGGTTTAGATACTACATGACGGGTTTAGATACTACATGACGGGTTTAGATACTACATGACGGGTTTAGATACTACATGACGGGTTTAGATACTACATGACGGGTTTAGATACTACATGACGGGTTTAGATACTACATGACGGGTTTAGATACTACATGACGGGTTTAGATACTACATGACGGGTTTAGATACTAGATGACGGGTTTAGATACTACATGACGGGTTTAGATACTACATGACGGGTTTAGATACTACATGACGGGTTTAGATACTAGATGACGGGTTTAGATACTAGATGACGGGTTTAGATACTACATGACGGGTTTAGATACTACATGACGGGTTTAGATACTACATGACGGGTTTAGATACTACATGACGGGTTTAGATACTACATGACGGGTTTAGATACTACATGACGGGTTTAGATACTACATGACGGGTTTAGATACTACATGACGGGTTTAGATACTAGATGACGGGTTTAGATACTACATGACGGGTTTAGATACTAGATGACGGGTTTAGATACTACATGACGGGTTTAGATACTAGCATGACGGGTTTAGATACTACATGACGGGTTTAGATACTACATGACGGGTGTAGATACTACATGACGGGTGTAGATACTACATGACGGGTTTAGATACTACATGACGGGTTTAGATACTACATGACGGGTTTAGATACTACATGACGGGTTTAGATACTACATGACGGGTTTAGATACTACATGACGGGTTTAGATACTACATGACGGGTTTAGATACTACATGACGGGTTTAGATACTACATGACGGGTTTAGATACTACATGACGGGTTTAGATACTACATGACGGGTTTAGATACTACATGACGGGTTTAGATACTACATGACGGGTTTAGATACTACATGACGGGTTTAGATACTACATGACGGGTTTAGATACTACATGACGGGTTTAGATACTACATGACGGGTTTAGATACTAGATGACGGGTTTAGATACTACATGACGGGTTTAGATACTACATGACGGGTTTAGATACTACATGACGGGTTTAGATACTAGATGACGGGTTTAGATACTAGATGACGGGTTTAGATACTAGATGACGGGTTTAGATACTAGATGACGGGTTTAGATACTAGATGACGGGTTTAGATACTAGATGACGGGTTTAGATACTAGATGACGGGTTTAGATACTAGATGACGGGTTTAGATACTAGATGACGGGTTTAGATACTAGATGACAGGTTTAGATACTAGATGACGGGTTTAGATACTACATGACGGGTTTAGATACTACATGACGGGTTTAGATACTACATGACGGGTTTAGATACTACATGACGGGTTTAGATACTACATGACGGGTTTAGATACTACATGACGGGTTTAGATACTAGATGACGGGTTTAGATACTACATGACGGGTTTAGATACTACATGACGGGTTTAGATACTACATGACGGGTGTAGATACTACATGACGGGTGTAGATACTACATGACGGGTGTAGATACTACATGACGGGTGTAGATACTACATGACGGGTTTAGATACTACATGACGGGTTTAGATACTACATGACGGGTTTAGATACTACATGACGGGTTTAGATACTACATGACGGGTTTAGATACTACATGACGGGTTTAGATACTACATGACGGGTTTAGATACTACATGACGGGTTTAGATACTAGATGACGGGTTTAGATACTAGATGACGGGTTTAGATACTACATGACGGGTTTAGATACTACATGACGGGTTTAGATACTACATGACGGGTTTAGATACTACATGACGGGTTTAGATACTACATGACGGGTTTAGATACTACATGACGGGTTTAGATACTACATGACGGGTTTAGATACTACATGACGGGTTTAGATACTACATGACGGGTTTAGATACTACATGACGGGTTTAGATACTACATGACGGGTTTAGATACTACATGACGGGTTTAGATACTACATGACGGGTTTAGATACTACATGACGGGTTTAGATACTACATGACGGGTGTAGATACTACATGACGGGTGTAGATACTACATGACGGGTGTAGATACTACATGACGGGTGTAGATACTACATGACGGGTTTAGATACTACATGACGGGTTTAGATACTACATGACGGGTTTAGATACTACATGACGGGTTTAGATACTACATGACGGGTTTAGATACTACATGACGGGTTTAGATACTACATGACGGGTTTAGATACTACATGACGGGTTTAGATACTACATGACGGGTTTAGATACTACATGACGGGTTTAGATACTACATGACGGGTTTAGATACTAGATGACGGGTTTAGATACTAGATGACGGGTTTAGATACTAGATGACGGGTTTAGATACTAGATGACGGGTTTAGATACTAGATGACGGGTTTAGATACTAGATGACGGGTTTAGATACTAGATGACGGGTTTAGATACTAGATGACGGGTTTAGATACTAGATGACGGGTTTAGATACTAGATGACGGGTTTAGATACTAGATGACGGGTTTAGATACTAGATGACGGGTTTAGATACTAGATGACGGGTTTAGATACTAGATGACGGGTTTAGATACTAGATGACGGGTGTAGATACTAGATGACGGGTGTAGATACTACATGACGGGTGTAGATACTACATGACGGGTGTAGATACTACATGACGGGTGTAGATACTACATGACGGGTGTAGATACTACATGACGGGTGTAGATACTACATGACGGGTGTAGATACTACATGACGGGTGTAGATACTACATGACGGGTTTAGATACTACATGACGGGTTTAGATACTACATGACGGGTTTAGATACTACATGACGGGTTTAGATACTACATGACGGGTTTAGATACTACATGACGGGTTTAGATACTACATGACGGGTTTAGATACTACATGACGGGTTTAGATACTACATGACGGGTTTAGATACTACATGACGGGTTTAGATACTACATGACGGGTTTAGATACTACATGACGGGTTTAGATACTACATGACGGGTTTAGATACTACATGACGGGTTTAGATACTACATGACGGGTTTAGATCCTACATGACGGGTTTAGAACCTACATGACGGGTTTAGAACCTACATGACGGGTTTAGAACCTACATGACGGGTTTAGATACTACATGACGGGTTTAGATACTACATGACGGGTTTAGATACTACATGACGGGTGTAGATACTACATGACGGGTGTAGATACTACATGACGGGTGTAGATACTACATGACGGGTGTAGATACTACATGACGGGTGTAGATACTACATGACGGGTGTAGATACTACATGACGGGTGTAGATACTACATGACGGGTTTAGATACTACATGACGGGTGTAGATACTACATGACGGGTTTAGATACTACATGACGGGTTTAGATACTACATGACGGGTTTAGATACTACATGACGGGTTTAGATACTACATGACGGGTTTAGATACTACATGAAGGGTTTAGATACTACATGACAGGTTTAGATACTACATGACGGGTTTAGATACTACATGACGGGTTTAGATACTACATGACGGGTGTAGATACTACATGACGGGTGTAGATACTACATGACGGGTGTAGATACTAGATGACGGGTGTAGATACTAGATGACGGGTGTAGATACTAGATGACGGGTGTAGATACTAGATGACGGGTTTAGATACTAGATGACGGGTTTAGATACTAGATGACGGGTTTAGATACTAGATGACGGGTTTAGATACTAGATTATATGTTTAGATACTAGATTATATGTTTAGATACTAGATGACGGGTTTAGATACTACATGACGGGTTTAGATACTACATGACGGGTTTAGATACTACATGACGGGTTTAGATACTACATGACGGGTTTAGATACTACATGACGGGTTTAGATACTACATGACGGGTTTAGATACTACATGACGGGTTTAGATACTACATGACGGGTTTAGATACTAGATGACGGGTTTAGATACTAGATGACGGGTTTAGATACTAGATGACGGGTTTAGATACTACATGACGGGTTTAGATACTACATGACGGGTTTAGATACTACATGACGGGTTTAGATACTACATGACGGGTTTAGATACTACATGACGGGTTTAGATACTACATGACGGGTTTAGATACTACATGACGGGTTTAGATACTACATGACGGGTTTAGATACTACATGACGGGTTTAGATACTACATGACGGGTTTAGATACTACATGACGGGTTTAGATCCTACATGACGGGTTTAGAACCTACATGACGGGTTTAGAACCTACATGACGGGTTTAGAACCTACATGACGGGTTTAGAACCTACATGACGGGTTTAGAACCTACATGACGGGTTTAGAACCTACATGACGGGTTTAGAACCTACATGACGGGTTTAGATACTACATGACGGGTTTAGATACTACATGACGGGTTTAGATACTACATGACGGGTTTAGATACTACATGACGGGTGTAGATACTACATGACGGGTGTAGATACTACATGACGGGTGTAGATACTACATGACGGGTGTAGATACTACATGACGGGTGTAGATACTACATGACGGGTGTAGATACTACATGACGGGTTTAGATACTACATGACGGGTGTAGATACTACATGACGGGTTTAGATACTACATGACGGGTTTAGATACTACATGACGGGTTTAGATACTACATGACGGGTTTAGATACTACATGACGGGTTTAGATACTACATGAAGGGTTTAGATACTACATGAAAGGTTTAGATACTACATGACGGGTTTAGATACTACATGACGGGTTTAGATACTACATGACGGGTGTAGATACTACATGACGGGTGTAGATACTACATGACGGGTGTAGATACTAGATGACGGGTGTAGATACTAGATGACGGGTGTAGATACTAGATGACGGGTGTAGATACTAGATGACGGGTTTAGATACTAGATGACGGGTTTAGATACTAGATGACGGGTTTAGATACTAGATGACGGGTTTAGATACTAGATTATATGTTTAGATACTAGATTATATGTTTAGATACTAGATTATATGTTTAGATACTACATGACGGGTTTAGATACTACATGACGGGTTTAGATACTACATGACGGGTGTAGATACTACATGACGGGTGTAGATACTACATGACGGGTTTAGATACTACATGACGGGTTTAGATACTACATGACGGGTTTAGATACTACATGACGGGTTTAGATACTAGATGACGGGTTTAGATACTAGATGACGGGTTTAGATACTAGATTATATGTTTAGATACTAGATTATATGTTTAGATACTACATGACGGGTTTAGATACTACATGACGGGTTTAGATACTACATGACGGGTTTAGATACTACATGACGGGTTTAGATACTACATGACGGGTTTAGATACTACATGACGGGTGTAGATACTACATGACGGGTTTAGATACTACATGACGGGTTTAGATACTACATGACGGGTTTAGATACTACATGACGGGTTTAGATACTACATGACGGGTTTAGATACTACATGACGGGTTTAGATACTAGATGACGGGTTTAGATACTAGATGACGGGTTTAGATACTACATGACGGGTTTAGATACTACATGACGGGTTTAGATACTACATGACGGGTTTAGATACTACATGACGGGTTTAGATACTACATGACGGGTTTAGATACTACATGACGGGTTTAGATACTACATGACGGGTTTAGATACTACATGACGGGTTTAGATACTACATGACGGGTGTAGATACTACATGACGGGTGTAGATACTACATGACGGGTTTAGATACTACATGACGGGTTTAGATACTACATGACGGGTTTAGATACTAGATGACGGGTTTAGATACTAGATGACGGGTTTAGATACTAGATGACGGGTTTAGATACTAGATGACGGGTTTAGATACTAGATGACGGGTTTAGATACTAGATGACGGGTTTAGATACTAGATGACGGGTTTAGATACTACATGACGGGTTTAGATACTACATGACGGGTTTAGATACTACATGACGGGTGTAGATACTACATGACGGGTTTAGATACTACATGACGGGTTTAGATACTACATGACGGGTGTAGATACTACATGACGGGTGTAGATACTACATGACGGGTTTAGATACTACATGACGGGTTTAGATACTACATGACGGGTTTAGATACTACATGACGGGTTTAGATACTACATGACGGGTTTAGATACTACATGACGGGTTTAGATACTACATGACGGGTTTAGATACTACATGACGGGTTTAGATACTACATGACGGGTTTAGATACTACATGACGGGTTTAGATACTACATGACGGGTTTAGATACTACATGACGGGTTTAGATACTACATGACGGGTTTAGATACTAGATGACGGGTTTAGATACTAGATGACGGGTTTAGATACTACATGACGGGTTTAGATACTACATGACGGGTTTAGATACTACATGACGGGTTTAGATACTACATGACGGGTTTAGATACTAGATGACGGGTTTAGATACTAGATGACGGGTTTAGATACTAGATGACGGGTTTAGATACTAGATGACGGGTTTAGATACTAGATGACGGGTTTAGATACTAGATGACGGGTTTAGATACTAGATGACGGGTTTAGATACTACATGACGGGTGTAGATACTACATGACGGGTGTAGATACTACATGACGGGTGTAGATACTACATGACGGGTTTAGATACTACATGACGGGTTTAGATACTACATGACGGGTTTAGATACTACATGACGGGTTTAGATACTACATGACGGGTTTAGATACTAGATGACGGGTTTAGATACTACATGACGGGTGTAGATACTACATGACGGGTTTAGATACTACATGACGGGTTTAGATACTACATGACGGGTTTAGATACTACATGACGGGTTTAGATACTACATGACGGGTTTAGATACTACATGACGGGTTTAGATACTACATGACGGGTTTAGATACTACATGACGGGTTTAGATACTACATGACGGGTTTAGATACTACATGACGGGTTTAGATACTACATGACGGGTTTAGATACTACATGACGGGTTTAGATACTACATGACGGGTGTAGATACTACATGACGGGTTTAGATACTACATGACGGGTTTAGATACTACATGACGGGTTTAGATACTACATGACGGGTTTAGATACTACATGACGGGTTTAGATACTACATGACGGGTTTAGATACTACATGACGGGTTTAGATACTACATGACGGGTTTAGATACTACATGACGGGTTTAGATACTAGATGACGGGTTTAGATACTACATGACGGGTTTAGATACTAGATGACGGGTTTAGATACTACATGACGGGTTTAGATACTAGATGACGGGTTTAGATACTAGATGACGGGTTTAGATACTAGATGACGGGTTTAGATACTAGATGACGGGTTTAGATACTAGATGACGGGTTTAGATACTAGATGACGGGTTTAGATACTAGATGACGGGTTTAGATACTAGATGACGGGTTTAGATACTAGATGACGGGTTTAGATACTAGATGACGGGTTTAGATACTAGATGACGGGTTTAGATACTAGATGACGGGTTTAGATACTAGATGACGGGTTTAGATACTAGATGACGGGTGTAGATACTACATGACGGGTTTAGATACTACATGACGGGTTTAGATACTACATGACGGGTGTAGATACTACATGACGGGTTTAGATACTACATGACGGGTTTAGATACTACATGACGGGTTTAGATACTACATGACGGGTTTAGATACTACATGACGGGTTTAGATACTACATGACGGGTTTAGATACTACATGACGGGTTTAGATACTACATGACGGGTTTAGATACTACATGACGGGTTTAGATACTACATGACGGGTTTAGATACTACATGACGGGTTTAGATACTACATGACGGGTTTAGATACTACATGACGGGTTTAGATACTACATGACGGGTTTAGATACTACATGACGGGTTTAGATACTACATGACGGGTTTAGATACTACATGACGGGTTTAGATACTACATGACGGGTTTAGATACTACATGACGGGTTTAGATACTACATGACGGGTTTAGATACTACATGACGGGTTTAGATACTACATGACGGGTTTAGATACTACATGACGGGTTTAGATACTACATGACGGGTTTAGATACTACATGACGGGTGTAGATACTACATGACGGGTTTAGATACTACATGACGGGTTTAGATACTAGATGACGGGTTTAGATACTAGATGACGGGTTTAGATACTAGATGACGGGTTTAGATACTAGATGACGGGTTTAGATACTAGATGACGGGTTTAGATACTAGATGACGGGTTTAGATACTAGATGACGGGTTTAGATACTAGATGACGGGTTTAGATACTAGATGACGGGTTTAGATACTAGATGACGGGTTTAGATACTACATGACGGGTTTAGATACTACATGACGGGTTTAGATACTACATGACGGGTTTAGATACTACATGACGGGTTTAGATACTAGATGACGGGTTTAGATACTACATGACGGGTTTAGATACTACATGACGGGTTTAGATACTACATGACGGGTTTAGATACTACATGACGGGTTTAGATACTACATGACGGGTTTAGATACTACATGACGGGTTTAGATACTAGATGACGGGTTTAGATACTACATGACGGGTTTAGATACTACATGACGGGTTTAGATACTACATGACGGGTTTAGATACTACATGACGGGTTTAGATACTACATGACGGGTTTAGATACTAGATGACGGGTTTAGATACTACATGACGGGTTTAGATACTACATGACGGGTTTAGATACTACATGACGGGTTTAGATACTAGATGACGGGTTTAGATACTACATGACGGGTTTAGATACTAGATGACGGGTTTAGATACTACATGACGGGTTTAGATACTAGATGACGGGTTTAGATACTAGATGACGGGTTTAGATACTACATGACGGGTTTAGATACTAGATGACGGGTTTAGATACTAGATGACGGGTTTAGATACTAGATGACGGGTTTAGATACTAGATGACGGGTTTAGATACTAGATGACGGGTTTAGATACTAGATGACGGGTTTAGATACTAGATGACGGGTTTAGATACTAGATTATGTGTTTAGATACTACATGACGGGTTTAGATACTACATGACGGGTTTAGATACTACATGACGGGTGTAGATACTACATGACGGGTGTAGATACTACATGACGGGTTTAGATACTACATGACGGATTTAGATACTACATGACGGGTTTAGATACTACATGACGGGTTTAGATACTACATGACGGGTTTAGATACTACATGACGGGTTTAGATACTACATGACGGGTTTAGATACTACATGACGGGTTTAGATACTACATGACGGGTTTAGATACTACATGACGGGTTTAGATACTACATGACGGGTTTAGATACTACATGACGGGTTTAGATACTACATGACGGGTTTAGATACTACATGACGGGTTTAGATACTACATGACGGGTTTAGATACTACATGACGGGTTTAGATACTACATGACGGGTTTAGATACTAGATGACGGGTTTAGATACTACATGACGGGTTTAGATACTACATGACGGGTTTAGATACTACATGACGGGTTTAGATACTACATGACGGGTTTAGATACTAGATGACGGGTTTAGATACTAGATGACGGGTTTAGATACTAGATGACGGGTTTAGATACTAGATGACGGGTTTAGATACTAGATGACGGGTTTAGATACTAGATGACGGGTTTAGATACTAGATGACGGGTTTAGATACTAGATGACGGGTTTAGATACTAGATGACGGGTTTAGATACTAGATGACGGGTTTAGATACTAGATGACGGGTTTAGATACTAGATGACGGGTTTAGATACTAGATGACGGGTTTAGATACTAGATGACGGGTTTAGATACTAGATGACGGGTTTAGATACTACATGACGGGTTTAGATACTACATGACGGGTTTAGATACTACATGACGGGTTTAGATACTACATGACGGGTGTAGATACTACATGACGGGTGTAGATACTACATGACGGGTGTAGATACTACATGACGGGTGTAGATACTACATGACGGGTTTAGATACTACATGACGGGTTTAGATACTACATGACGGGTTTAGATACTACATGACGGGTTTAGATACTACATGACGGGTTTAGATACTACATGACGGGTTTAGATACTACATGACGGGTTTAGATACTACATGACGGGTTTAGATACTACATGACGGGTTTAGATACTACATGACGGGTTTAGATACTACATGACGGGTTTAGATACTACATGACGGGTTTAGATACTAGATGACGGGTTTAGATACTAGATGACGGGTTTAGATACTAGATGACGGGTTTAGATACTAGATGACGGGTTTAGATACTAGATGACGGGTTTAGATACTAGATGACGGGTTTAGATACTAGATGACGGGTTTAGATACTAGATGACGGGTTTAGATACTAGATGACGGGTTTAGATACTAGATGACGGGTTTAGATACTAGATGACGGGTTTAGATACTAGATGACGGGTTTAGATACTAGATGACGGGTTTAGATACTACATGACGGGTTTAGATACTACATGACGGGTTTAGATACTACATGACGGGTTTAGATACTACATGACGGGTTTAGATACTACATGACGGGTTTAGATACTACATGACGGGTTTAGATACTACATGACGGGTGTAGATACTACATGACGGGTGTAGATACTACATGACGGGTGTAGATACTACATGACGGGTGTAGATACTACATGACGGGTTTAGATACTACATGACGGGTTTAGATACTACATGACGGGTTTAGATACTACATGACGGGTTTAGATACTACATGACGGGTTTAGATACTACATGACGGGTTTAGATACTACATGACGGGTGTAGATACTACATGACGGGTGTAGATACTACATGACGGGTTTAGATACTACATGACGGGTGTAGATACTACATGACGGGTGTAGATACTACATGACGGGTTTAGATACTACATGACGGGTTTAGATACTACATGACGGGTTTAGATACTACATGACGGGTTTAGATACTACATGACGGGTTTAGATACTACATGACGGGTTTAGATACTACATGACGGGTTTAGATACTACATGACGGGTTTAGATACTACATGACGGGTTTAGATACTAGATGACGGGTTTAGATACTAGATGACGGGTTTAGATACTAGATGACGGGTTTAGATACTACATGACGGGTTTAGATACTAGATGACGGGTTTAGATACTAGATGACGGGTTTAGATACTAGATGACAGGTTTAGATACTAGATGACGGGTTTAGATACTACATGACGGGTTTAGATACTACATGACGGGTGTAGATACTACATGACGGGTGTAGATACTACATGACGGGTTTAGATACTACATGACGGGTTTAGATACTAGATGACGGGTTTAGATACTAGATGACGGGTTTAGATACTAGATGACGGGTTTAGATACTAGATGACGGGTTTAGATACTAGATGACGGGTTTAGATACTAGATGACGGGTTTAGATACTAGATGACGGGTTTAGATACTAGATGACGGGTTTAGATACTAGATGACGGGTTTAGATACTAGATGACGGGTTTAGATACTAGATGACGGGTTTAGATACTAGATGACGGGTTTAGATACTAGATGACGGGTTTAGATACTAGATGACGGGTTTAGATACTAGATGACGGGTTTAGATACTACATGACGGGTTTAGATACTACATGACGGGTTTAGATACTAGATGACGGGTTTAGATACTAGATGACGGGTTTAGATACTAGATGACGGGTTTAGATACTAGATGACGGGTTTAGATACTAGATGACGGGTTTAGATACTAGATGACGGGTTTAGATACTAGATGACGGGTTTAGATACTAGATGACGGGTTTAGATACTAGATGACGGGTTTAGATACTAGATGACGGGTTTAGATACTAGATGACGGGTGTAGATACTACATGACGGGTGTAGATACTACATGACGGGTGTAGATACTACATGACGGGTGTAGATACTACATGACGGGTGTAGATACTACATGACGGGTGTAGATACTACATGACGGGTGTAGATACTACATGACGGGTTTAGATACTACATGACGGGTTTAGATACTACATGACGGGTTTAGATACTACATGACGGGTTTAGATACTACATGACGGGTTTAGATACTACATGACGGGTTTAGATACTACATGACGGGTTTAGATACTACATGACGGGTTTAGATACTACATGACGGGTTTAGATACTACATGACGGGTTTAGATACTACATGACGGGTTTAGATACTACATGACGGGTTTAGATACTACATGACGGGTTTAGATACTACATGACGGGTTTAGATACTACATGACGGGTTTAGATACTACATGACGGGTTTAGATACTACATGACGGGTTTAGATACTACATGACGGGTTTAGATACTACATGACGGGTTTAGATACTACATGACGGGTTTAGAACCTACATGACGGGTTTAGAACCTACATGACGGGTTTAGAACCTACATGACGGGTTTAGAACCTACATGACGGGTTTAGAACCTACATGACGGGTTTAGAACCTACATGACGGGTTTAGATACTACATGACGGGTTTAGATACTACATGACGGGTTTAGATACTACATGACGGGTTTAGATACTACATGACGGGTTTAGATACTACATGACGGGTTTAGATACTACATGACGGGTTTAGATACTACATGACGGGTTTAGATACTACATGACGGGTTTAGATACTACATGACGGGTGTAGATACTACATGACGGGTGTAGATACTACATGACGGGTGTAGATACTACATGACGGGTGTAGATACTAGATGACGGGTGTAGATACTAGATGACGGGTGTAGATACTAGATGACGGGTTTAGATACTAGATGACGGGTTTAGATACTAGATGACGGGTTTAGATACTAGATGACGGGTTTAGATACTAGATGACGGGTTTAGATACTAGATGACGGGTTTAGATACTAGATTATATGTTTAGATACTAGAGTATATGTTTAGATACTACATGACGGGTTTAGATACTACATGACGGGTGTAGATACTACATGACGGGTGTAGATACTACATGACGGGTGTAGATACTACATGACGGGTGTAGATACTACATGACGGGTGTAGATACTACATGACGGGTGTAGATACTACATGACGGGTGTAGATACTACATGACGGGTTTAGATACTACATGACGGGTTTAGATACTACATGACGGGTTTAGATACTACATGACGGGTTTAGATACTACATGACGGGTTTAGATACTACATGACGGTTGTAGATACTACATGACGGGTTTAGATACTAGATGACGGGTTTAGATACTAGATGACGGGTTTAGATACTAGATGACGGGTTTAGATACTAGATGACGGGTTTAGATAATAGATGACGGGTTTAGATACTAGATGACGGGTTTAGATACTAGATGACGGGTTTAGATACTATATGACGGGTTTAGATACTAGATGACGGGTTTAGATACTAGATGACGGGTTTAGATACTACATGACGGGTTTAGATACTACATGACGGGTTTAGATACTAGATGACGGGTTTAGATACTAGATGACGGGTTTAGATACTAGATGACGGGTTTAGATACTAGATGACGGGTTTAGATACTAGATGACGGGTTTAGATACTAGATTATATGTTTAGATACTAGATTATATGTTTAGATACTACATGACGGGTTTAGAACCTACATGACGGGTTTAGATACTACATGACGGGTTTAGATACTACATGACGGGTTTAGATACTACATGACGGGTTTAGATACTACATGACGGGTTTGGATACTACATGACGGGTTTAGATACTACATGACGGGTTTAGATACTACATGACGGGTTTAGATACTACATGACGGGTTTAGAACCTACATGACGGGTTTAGAACCTACATGACGGGTTTAGAACCTACATGACGGGTTTAGAACCTACATGACGGGTTTAGAACCTACATGACGGGTTTAGAACCTACATGACGGGTTTAGATACTACATGACGGGTTTAGATACTACATGACGGGTTTAGATACTACATGACGGGTTTAGATACTACATGACGGGTTTAGATACTACATGACGGGTTTAGATACTACATGACGGGTTTAGATACTACATGACGGGTTTAGATACTACATGACGGGTGTAGATACTACATGACGGGTGTAGATACTACATGACGGGTGTAGATACTAGATGACGGGTGTAGATACTAGATGACGGGTGTAGATACTAGATGACGGGTTTAGATACTAGATGACGGGTTTAGATACTAGATGACGGGTTTAGATACTA
>NW_026601065.1:0-82000 GCF_029448725.1 Salvelinus fontinalis
AGCTATGCTTGACAGTGGATCCATGGCTTGTACCTTGAGCTCTAGGGTCTTACCTGAACTGTTGCGTGCAGGTGTGTTGAAAAGTCCATCATTGAGTCCTACAGAGGTAGTCTTGGTTGGTTGTGGTGGGTTGAAGACGAGGCCTTTGGGAGTATGTGAGCTGGAGATGGAGGTGTACGGATGTAGAGTTGCCGTGCCAACACTGGTGGTTGAAGGCCAGAGTGATGACCTCATCTTGGGCAGCAATCTCCTAAAGCACTTGATTCGCCACCTGAAGACGGATGGAGATCTCTGGAAGAGGGTTTATACTCCTGTGTGTGACGGGGGTGAAGAGAGCAAGCTAATCAATATGATGGCTAATGTGGAGAGATGGAGCGACAGTGAAGTACCTGACAAAGTTGGAACTGTGAGACTAAAAGGGGCTGTGACTCTAGAGCCTATGCAGGAGCACTTAGTCTGGGGCAGACTACGAAACACTCAGAGTCTATCAGCGGGCAGTGCTGTTCTCATTGAGCCCAGCAGTTCAAGGTCAACACCAAGGTCAATACTGGTAGGGAGGACAGTAGCTCTATTGCGGGGGGATGGGTGGCTCCCTCTTAGAGTGATAAACCCTTCTCAGAAGACAGTGACATTGAGACGAAACGCCACTCTAGCCGATGTCTTTCCTTGCATGGCTCTAGAGGACTTTGACTGTTCGTGTGTGAATGATGATTCATCAGCAGCTTTGCAGCAGCAAGTGCAGAGAACGGCTGATATACTCACTGACTGCCAAGATGACTTGACACTGACTGATGACGGTTCCAGCCAACTTCACGATACTGACGGACCTGACAGTTCAAGCGAACCTGAGGTCTTACGTGACTTAGGTTTGACTGATATTGATGTCAACTCCTGTCAAGCGTCTCCTGCTGGTAAGAAGAAACTCATCCAGCTCATAGCTGAGTACCAGTCTATTTTTTCCAGGCACAAGTTGGATTGTGGAAAAGCTTCCGGATGTCTTCACCGCATTCAACTGAGTGATGAGAAACCCTTTCGGATGCCCTACCGACGCCTTTCACCAAATCATTATGAGAAGCTCAAACAAGCATTGAATGAGATGGAAGAACGTGAAATCATAAGGAAGTCTAGTAGTGAGTTCGCCTCTCCCCTTGTCCTTGTATGGAAGAAGTCTGGAGACCTGAGACTCTGTACTGATTTTCGTTTGCTCAATGCTCGCACCATCAAAGACGCCCACCCACTCCCTCACCAGGCTGACGCACTGGCTGCTTTAGGTGGAAATGCCTTTTTCTCGACAATGGACCTTACCTCTGGCTACTACAATGTGGAAGTGCATGAGGATGACCGGAGATTCACAGCTTTTACGTCGCCATTTGGATTGTACGAATACAATCGTATGCCACAGGGGTTATGTAATAGTCCTGCAACCTTTATGAGGATGATGCTAAACATCTTTGGAGATCAGAACTTTCTTAGCCTGCTGTGTTACCTTGACGATGTCTTGGTCTATGCGCCCACTGAAGATCTGGCTTTACAGCGCCTGGAAATGGTTTTTGAGCGTCTCAAGGCTCACAACCTGAAGTTGGCGCCAAAAAAGTGTAACTTTCTGCAGAGGTCTGTGAAGTTTTTGGGGCATATCATTAGTGCGGATGGTGTAGCTACAGACCCTGAGAAGGTGAGGTCCATTACAGGAGTAACAGAAGCTGATCTAATGGAAGATGGCACTGACATTCCATCTCAGAAGAAATTGAGGTCATTCCTTGGGATGGTGGTGTATTATCAACAGTTCATTGAAGGTTGCTCGACCATTGCAAAGCCTCTCTTTGGATTGACTACTGGACACAAGGCTCCACGCTGGAAAAAGAAGCGACGCTCACCTGTCAGGAAGTTGACGGCTGCCGACTGGACAACAGAATGCAGACAGGCCTTATTCCAGCTAAAGCAAGCCTTACTGGACCAGGTTTTGTTGGCCCACCCCAACTTCGAAAAACCCTTTCTACTCTCGGTGGATGCGTCCAGCAATGGCTTAGGTGCTGTGCTGTCCCAGGTGCAGGAACAGGGAGCTACAGCGAGACCTATAGCCTTCGCGAGCAAGTCCCTCAGTTATGCGCAGTCGAGGTATCCTGCGCACAGGCTCGAGTTCTTTGCCATGAAATGGGCTATCTGTGACAAGTTCCACCACTGGCTACGGGGACAGCAGTTCACGGTATGGACGGATAATAATCCCTTGACATACATTTTGACCAATGCAAAGCTTGATGCTTGTGAACAGAGATGGGTAGCTGGCACCGTACGAGTTTGACATCAAGTACATCCCTGGAAAAAGAAATGTTGTTGCAGATGCTTTGAGCAGAGAGCCCTTCGTACGACCCAGTGCACTCCATCGCCTGACAAGGGTCCCGTACGAGACCTTACTAGCTGAAGCCGACGCTGTGCGCACAGACAGAGTGCAAGATGTGTTTCGCTGGTCCAGCCACCCCTTTGACAAAGCCTCTGACTCCAACGAAGTGGTCATTAGCTGTCAGGCTACTGTTGACCCATCTGGTGCTTTATCAAGACATGAAGTTGCAGCTGTTCTTCATTCACACAGGTGCTGGGGGGATGAAGTGGGCTCACATGCACTGCTGTTGCCACAGCTTCCACAGGCTGTTATGCCATCAGAGCAGACCGATGTCGATGTTCTGCCACACGACCGACTGATGAGTAAGCAGCGTGATGACAACGTGATCAGCAGAGTGATCTTCTTTGTGGAGAGGGGGAGAAGGCCATCCCAGAGAGAGCGTTCCCATGAGACTGTTGAGGTTTTGTGTCTTCTCAGAAGTTGGGACAAGTTGACCATGAAGATGGGTGTACTGTATCGTGTTTCAAGGAATGTGGTTACAAAGAGGAAAACGTATCTGTATGTGGTTCCAGCCTCCATGAAAGCAATGGTGTTGAAGGGTGTCCATGATGAAGCTGGTCACCAGGGCCAACAGAGAACAGTCTACCTGACAAGACAGAGGTTCTTCTGGCATGGCCTGGAGAGGGAGGTAAAAGCATATGTGAAGTGCTGCAGGAGATGCGTCGTGAGCAAGACTCCTGAACCGGAAGCGAGAGCTCCTCTTGAGAGCATAATAACAACTGAGCCTCTTGAACTAGTGTGCATAGACTTCTGGTCTGCAGAAGATTCTTCAAACAAGTCCTTGGATGTGCTCGTTGTTACTGACCACTTTACCAAATTGGCTCATGCCTTCTTGTGTCCGAACCAGTCTGCTAAGTCAGTAGCTCATCAGTTGTGGAACAACTATTTCTGTGTCTACGGGATGCCTCGCCGTATACATTCAGACCAGGGAGCCAACTTCGAGAGCGCTTTAATAGCCGAACTGTTGAGTGTTGCAGGTGTTCAGAAGTCTCACACCACGCCGTACCATCCGATGGGGAACGGGTCCTGCGAAAGGATGAATAGGACGTTGGGAAACATGATCCGGGCCCTGCCAACGAGAGCAAAGCACAGATGGCCTCAGGCGCTGAAGTCCCTCACGTTTGCGTACAATTGTACAATCCACGAGACCACAGGCTTTGCCCCTTTCCTGCTAATGTTTGGGAGGACGCCAAGACTGCCTGTTGACATAGTCTTTGGCTCTGTCATAGAGAACCCAGAAGTTGTCGACTATGACCAGTTTGTTCAGTCTTTGAGGAGAGATCTGAAAGAAGCCATGAATACAGCACAGGCATCTGCAGCGAAGCAGTTGAAGAGGCATGCTGACCTTTATGACAGAAGAGTCAGAGGAGCACCAGTGGAGATTGGTGATCGAGTGTTGCTGGCTAACAAGGGGGAGCGGGGAAAGCGGAAGCTCGCTGACCGTTGGGAGGATACTGTCTACCTTGTCACTGGGTTGAATGCTGACAGCCACACTTTTAAGATTCAGAACAGCTCCACTGGACGGGAGAAGACGGTACATCGCAACCTGATAATGCCAGTCAACTTCCTTCCTCTTCCCCATGCTGCCGTTGATGAGGGAACAGACATGTCTGGATTAACAGAGTCTGAGGGCATGAATGACAGCCTTATGGTCTCAGCTGCCATGGACACTGCAGTGGATGATGATGCTGAGTACAGAACGAGAGTGTGGGTGTCAGAATTGCCTTCTGAAGGAACAGGTGACACAAGCCTGGAGGGTGATGTGCTATCCTTGGATGCTCAGGATATTCCACCTTTGGATTCTGTGGAAGATATACTGCAGCTGGAAGGTCTGCCTCGGTCAGAGAGTCTTCAAGAATCTGACCGAGACCGTAACAGTGTAGTGAGTGAGCTAATTGACCAGTCTACTTACGATATCCGTACTGACCTACCAAACTCAGACCATTCCTTACCTGATCAGTTACAGACGGACTGTGTTGACAGTCCCACTATTGCAACAGTACACAACACTGTTACCCCTTATGCAGTTGAAGGTAGTCGGGGTCGTATTAGGTCAAGGGCAGGAAGACTATTTAAACCAGTGTCAAGACTGATTGAGATTATGAATCAGTAGACAGTTAGCTCTTGAAGGTTTAATATGTGAATAGAGGGTCAATGGTATTGGCATCTTTTATTTGTTTTGCTTTTACATCATTGTGACCATGATTAGAGGTTGCAAGATGGTAATGTGACAGATATGATCAACTCTCTTATGGTAGTTTATTTTATTACTTGGATGTTTTAAAGTCACTGAGTGTACTTAACATGTAACAGGCATGTTTACCTATGAGGGCTAAGGGGATTGATCAACCGCTTTTCAATCTAATTCTCAAGGAGAATAGTCTAATGACTGGAATATTTAGTGACTGATTTAAAGCAGGGTCTGCATCCTTGATATACACAGCTTTACCTTTTAGTTTCTCTATTAGGTAGTATAAAAATATATCAATTTTTTTTTTCCTCTGAGTTATTCTGTACATATGTTGAGTGTCTCTGTATCTGGTATGTTTGCACAGTGCCGTTTTGTATTTTTTTATTATTTTTCTTTGCAAGTGGAATTCAGTAGGGGGGAGTGTAACAGGGTTTTATTGGTGATTCCCCTTGCCACTTTATTGTTAAGCCAATGGGTTTTTGGTTTTAGTTTTGTCTTGCCGTCACCTACTCAACATGGCATCTTATTGGCTGGTTTGCGTAGCTTGCTTACGAGGGAGGATGTTTCATTAGAATCGTCCCAGTGAACAAGCACCAAACCAGCGGTAAGTTGTTGGTTGCAAAGCACTGTACATCAAAAGTGATTTTTATACTCCCAAGTGATGATTTAAGTGTACAATTTATATACATTTGTTTGTAAATGTTATTCGAACATCACACATAAGATGCAATGTTTTTTGGAGAATATTGGTTGTGCATTTTGGTTGTAAAGAATTCCCGCCAGTACTAGCTAGCAACTTACTGTGTCTGGTGGGGGGGGTTCATACATTTTGTACAGTGCGTGAGTGCAGAGTTGGATGGTGAGCCGTGCATTGCATGACGTGCAATTTTGTGCTGTTCCTACCAGGTACATTGTTAAAGATATTATATTGTATATTGTAATTGTATTATTTTGGTAACTACATGGCCCAGTGAACAAGCACCAAACCAGCGTGCGTGAGTGCAGAGTTGGATGGTGAGCCGTGCATTGCATGACGTGCAATTTTGTGCTGTTCCTACCAGGTACATTGTTAAAGAATAAATCTCCATGACTGGTGCTACACGTTGGAATTCGTGTCGAGGATTGATTGTACACAACGCAAGAAGAGTACTGTTACAAATGCAATATACTATTTGTATAGCAGTGTGTATTATGTTACTTCTTTGTAATAATGTTTTATTGCTATATCCTGATATTGTATTCTAATGAATAATTCCTCTTTATTCTGTACTTTCAGAAACCACAAACAGTATTTGTCAATATCATAACTGGTACTGGAGCTGGACATCTTTGGAGTTGAAGATTGAGGCCAGCTTTTGTATCCTAGTGTCTCCTTAACAGTTTTACTGGATGAAAACACAGCAAGAAAACGCATAGGCCAATATGTAATAGTTGTCTATTTTATTGCAGTATTGGTGGTGGTTTGTTGAACAACAACAACTTGTTTTACTAGAGGGAAAAAAACTGAATATGCATAACCCATATTTAATATTCATGCAGTGACTGAACAACAACTGCATTTCCACCCCCACCTCTAAAGGCATAGAATCATGGCAGGTCACCTGTCAAGTCACCTGCCAGGTCAGTCAGTCACTAATTGCTGCAGTTGTGCTCAATAGTGCTTGAGCATATGATACACCTCTATGTATTTCACCATGCTTTGGGGAGTATCACAAGCTTAACACGTATTTTGTCAACTTCATCTGCTTACTTCTCCTGGTGCCAGACAGGCAGTTGCAGTGCCTCCGTGTGTGACTACCTTGAGCAGCAGTTTGAGGGACTTTGCAGGGAAAACGAAGTGCAGTGAGGCGTAGGGGATTGTCCCCAGCAGTTCTCTCATGAGATTCTCTCTGTACTTTTGGTAGGTAATTACTTTACCTATGAGGCAGTGGGTAGGTGTGAGATATTATCACTTTAATTGCATAATGGAACTGTATGTGATTTGTATGTGAACTGTACACCCAATTACAAAAAATACCTTGTTCAGTAATCATCGCAAGTGTTAATTGGCGGTGAACTATGTGGCCATTGAGGGCAGCAGTGTCGAACAAATGGAAAAAATATATTTTTATACCACTTGGTCGTTTTCCGAGTGCATTCCACAAAGCTGTTTATCATATCCACCTTATCCACTGCCCTCATTTTGAGGTTATAGTGAAGCACACAGTCTGGTTTGATTTTTCTCTTTCCCGTCAGGTGGTCCACCTTCCCTGTGGCCGACATGGTTGCTGTATGGACAGTGGAGAGGACACGTCTCGTTTGTCATGCAACTTTACTGCCAGCTGTTGACCGTTCTCCTTGAACTCCCCCTCCCCTCTCAGCATCTTCCTGCATCCGAATGCCGGTATCCCCTTCCTGTTCGACCTGACTGTGTCACAGACCTCTGTGCTATTGGAGAGCAGATGCTGGAAGTGTGGAACTGCTGTACCAATTGTCCACATACAAAGTGTGTCCCTTGCTGAGATGAGGACCCAGCATGGTCATCACCACGGACCCGGACACCCGAACCCCCTCGTAATGTTGGATGTCAGTGGTGGACGTCACGTCACACATGACAAAGAACTTGACCCCTAACCTGTGCCTTTTGGAGGGAATATATTGACGGAACGCCAGCCTACCTTCCCATAATGTAACGCTCGTCTTCCTCCTCGTCTGAGGAGGAGCAAGGATCGGACCAATATGCAGCGTGGTTTGAATACATCATAATTTTAATAATAATAACGAAGACGAAAAAGCACTTGAACAAATTACAAAATAACAAAACGACGTGAACATAACACATGAACGCACGAACAGGAACGAACACACGCACGCGCACGCACGCACGCACATGCACGAAAACAGTCCCGTGTGGCACAAACACTGACACAGGAACAATCACCCACAAACAAACAGTGAGAACAGCCTACCTTAATATGGTTCTCAATCAGAGGAAACGTAAAACACCTGCCCCTAATTGAGAACCATATCAGGCTAATACATTGAACCCAACATAGAAACACATAACATAGAATGCCCACCCAGCTCACGTCCTGACCAACTAAACAAAGGAAATAAGGTCAGGAACGTGACACATAACATCAGGGACTCATCAATGCATAGGCTCTTGTATGGCACAAAGACCCGACCAAATGCTGATGTCAGGCTGGTTAGAACATTTCTTATTTTGTATAACAGGGAATTTAGGATGGCAGTAGCATTGTTGACGAAATGCAGGCATCGCAGCAGAACTAGGAAGCGGTCTTGGGAAAAGAGGGTGACAAAGAGGGGAGTTGCAAACATAGGATCTGTGCTCCAGTATTCTCCTGGGGAGTTCTTCTTTACTATCCCCATGAGAAGAACTGTCACCAGGAAGGTATACATTTCACTAATTGTGGTTGTCTCCCATTTAGTGAGTTTCCCCCTCACCTCACTGGCTCTCTCTTCTCCTGTAGCTCCAAGGCATAGCGATTAGTCTCCTCTACTATGTCTCCCACCAGCTCCTCTGTCAGAAACAACCTGAAGCACTGCCTCAGATGGAAATGGCAAGAGGCGTTGCACTCCAGACTGAGACTCATCAAAGCAAACAGCAGGGCCAGGAGGGGTGAAATGGCTGGCGGCTTCCAGCTACCACAGAACTCCTGTACTTCATCCACTGCCGGTCTGCCTCCATCACCACCAGCATCTTCAAAGGGACCTGGGACTTTGTCAGTGGACAAGGGGTCCTCAGATTCAGGGTTCTCAATGGCTACAAGGTTGGGGGGCATCTCCTCACTGTCACTGTCAGAATCTGATTCCTGACTTTCATACTCATACTCATTGTCAGAATTGTTAAAAATCTCCAGAATTTCTGCATTTGTAAGTTGTCTCCTTTTGAAAGACATTGCTAATGCTACAACACTGAATGGCTCCGAGTGGGAGTGAGAGGTTACGTGATTGACTGCCTGCACGCGCCACTTGTATCAATAAATCACTATCAGAAAATGTTTTGTGTGGTAATTATTTATATATTTACTGTTTTATTCACATGTTTTCAGGCACTGGTGACAAATCATGCATTCCGATTCTTGCATAGATTGTAATGGGCAAATATGATGTGTGTAAAATACTTTTTGAAGGTTGTACTGATTATAATGAGCTAAGCTAAATCCAGCTATGTGTGGAGCCATGTTTGTTGACATACAATAAATTCTAGGTTTCACGTAATTGTCTGTTGGACCAAAGATGTTATAACAAAATGAGGTGAGTAAAGATTCACTCATTTTGAGAATTTCCGGAAGTGAATGGTGGGATGTGAATGATGGTAGACGACACACCCCCTTCAACGTGCATACCATATATAAACAGACCAAACTCAACATGTCTTCTCTTATTATCTTTGGTTTCTGTGAGAGAAAAAAAGCATGGCGGCGCACAGAAACTACCCATAGTTGGATTACTTTCGATTTCTAGAAAGTGTTTTACTCAATTATTTCGATCAATGGTGAGCTCACCCGTGATGTGGTTAATTATAAATAGTAATTGCTATTAGCTCATTCATATTGTAGTTTCTGTCAGCCGCGAGATATAAAAATATGACAGCTTGTGTTATGTCAATCTTTCCTCAGTTAGCGCTAGGACAAATGTAGCCTACATTTTTCCGGTTTGGATGATTGTGTTATGCTGTAGATACTTCTGTGAATGTCTGAACATTGCATCCAAACATAAACTGCTCACATTCTGGACAACTTTGTAAGGATGTGTGTGTGCAAAATGTTTCTGAAAAAAGTGTGGCCAGCTCAAATGCTGATTGTTGCGTCATTTGAAACTGGCTGTTCTAAATAAGCATTCTAATCACACCGGTTTGATCGAATGCTACAGGGACCATTGTAGAATGATCACACAGGTGTGTTGGTACATGTTAAAAGTTAATTTGTGGAATTTCTTTCCTTAATGCATTTGAGCCAATCAATTGTATTGTGACAAGGTAGGGGTGGTTTACAGAATATAGCTCTACCTGGTAAAAGACCAAGTTCATATTATGGCAAGAACAGCTCAAATAAGCAAAGAGAAATGACAGTCCATCATTACTTTAAGACATGAAGGTCAGTCAATCTGGAAAATTTAAAGAACATTGAAAGTTACTTCAAGTGCAGTCACAAAAACCATCAAGCGCTATGATGAAACTGTCTTTCATGAGGACCACCACAGGAAAGGAAGACCCAGAATTGCTGCTGCAGAGGATAAATTCATTAGAGTTACCAGCCTCAGAAATTGCAGCCCAAATAAATGCTTCACAGAGTTCAAGTAACAGACACATCTCAACATCAACTGTTCAGAGGAAACTGCATGAATCAGGCCTTCATGGTCGAATTGCTACAAAGTAACCACTACCAAAGGACACCAATAAGAAGAAGAGACTTGATTGGGCCAAGAAACACAAGCAATGGACATTAGACAGGTGGAAATGTGATATTTTTGGTTCCAACCGCCGTGTCTTTGTGAGACGCAGAGTAGGTGAATGGATGGTCTCCGCATGTGTAGTTCCCACCGTGAAGAATGGAGGAGGAGGTGTGATGGTGTTTGGGTGCATTGCTGGTGACATTATCTGAGAATTCAAGGGACACTTAGCCAGCATTGCTACCACAGCATTCTGCAGCGATACGCCATCCCATCTGATTTGCGCTTAGTGGGACTATCATTTGTTTTTCAACAGGACAATGACACAGCACAACTCCAGGCTGTGTAAGGGCTATTTGACCAAGGAGAGTGATGGAGTGCTGCATCAGATGACCTGGCCTCCACAATCACTCGACCTCAAACCAGTAGAGATGGTTTGGAGTGATTTGGACCGCAGAGTGAAGGAAAAGCAGTCAACAAGTGCTGAGCGTATGTGGGATGTCGTGTCTGGACTATCATTAAATGTGAAGACTTATTTATATCGAATCAGTTATCTAGGTTTAATTAGTACGTGATTAAACTAATCATGTAAACATTAATTAACTAGGAAGTCGGGGCACCACGGAAAATGTTGATTTACAGAGTTATAATTTTCTGAATATAACTTCAGATATTTTAATATCTGATCAATTACAGTCTTCTATTAAAGAATTATTATTACCTCATCAGTTCTCATTACTAAACATCGCAACCCCTTGGATATCTGCACGAACCCTAGCCTAAATCATGAATCAGCGATATACAAATTGGCTTAATTATTTATTTACTAACTAACTAAATAATCACAGAATTACATAACAAACAACCAGTAGATATTTGGGTTACTACATGATACAAAGAAAATGTCCCTAGTGGACGAAGCCAATATGACGGCTTAGAAGACAAAGAAAAGGGGTGGGGACTGAGAGAGCAGGAAAGACAAAATGGATTCACTACACACAGTTGATAATTATATTAATTGAAATGCTAATCCTTTGCACATGAACGGCCGCTCATTCGAGAATAATTGCAATGTATATATTTACGCCCGTACGTCGTTGTCTTCTCTGTTGGAATCGCCTGTCCGTCTGCTGGAGAGTCAGTTCATCAGAGTCTCTGGTTAAGTTCCCCAGAAGTCACAATGTCCTTCGTGGTTGTAGCTTTCTCCAAATCAAATCAAATGTTATTTGTCACATACACATGGTTAGCAGATGTTAATGCGAGTGTAGCGAAATGCTTGTGCTTCTAGTTCCGACAATGCAGTAATAACCAACAAGTAATCTAACCTAACAATTCCACAACTACTACCTTATACACACAAGTGTAAAGGGATAAAGAATATGTACATAAAGATATATGAATGAGTGATGGTACAGAACGGCATAGGCAAGATGCAGTAGATGGTATAGAGTACAGTATATACATATGAGATGAGTAATGTAGGGTATGTAAACATAAAGTGGCATAGTTTAAAGTGGCTAGTGATACATGCATTACATAAAGATGGCGAGATGCAGTAGATGATATGGAGTACAGTATATACATATGAGATGAGTAATGTAGGGTATGTAAACATTATATTAAGTGGCATTGTTTAAAGTGGCTAGTGGTACATTTTTACATAATTTCCATCAATTCCCATTATTAAAGTGGCTGGAGTTGAGTCAGTATGTTGGCAGCGGCCACTAAATGTTTGTGGTGGCTGTTTAACAGTCTGATGGCCTTGAGATAGAAGCTGTTTTTCAGTCTCTCGGTCCCTGCTTTGATGCACCTGTACTGACCTCGCCTTCTGGATGATAGCGGGGTGAACAGGCAGTGGCTTGGGTGGTTGTTGTCCTTGATGATCTTTATGGCCTTCCTGTGACATCGGGTGGTGTAGGTGTCCTGGAGGGCAGGTAGTTTGCCCCCGGTGATGCGTTGTGCAGACCTCACTACCCTCTGGAGAGCCTTACGGTTGTGGGCGGAGCAGTTGCCATACCAGGCGGTGATACAGCCCGACAGGATGCTCTCGATTGTGCATCTGTAGAAGTTTGTGAGTGCTTTTGGTGACAAGCCGAATTTCTTCAGCCTCCTGAGGTTGAAGAGGCGCTGCTGCGCCTTCTTCACAACGCTGTCTGTGTGGGTGGACCAATTCAGTTTGTCTGTGATGTGTACACCGAGGAACTTAAAACTTTCCACCTTCTCCACTACTGTCCTGTCGATGTGGATAGGGGGGTGCTCCCTCTGCTGTTTCCTGAAGTCCACAATCATCTCCTTTGTTTTGTTGTCGTTGAGTGTGAGGTTATTTTCCTGACACCACACTCCGATGGCCCCCACCTCCTCCCTGTAGGCCGTCTCGTCGTTGTTGGTAATCAAGCCTACCACTGTAGTGTCGTCCGCAAACTTGATGATTGAGTTGGAGGCGTGCATGGCCACGCAGTCGTGGGTGAACAGGGAGTACAGGAGAGGGCTCAGAACGCAGCCTTGTGGGGCCCCAGTGTTGAGGATCAGCGGGGTGGAGATGTTGTTACCTACCCTCACCACCTGGGGGCGGCCCGTCAGGAAGTCCAGGACCCAGTTGCACAGGGCGGGGTCGAGACCCAGAGTCTCGAGCTTGATGACGAGTTTGGAGGGTACTATGGTGTTAAATGCTGAGCTGTAGTCGATGAACAGCATTCTCACATAGGTATTCCTCTTGTCCAGATGGGTTAGGGCAGTGTGCAGTGTGGTTGCGATTGCGTCGTCTGTGGACCTATTGGGTCGGTAAGCAAATTGGAGTGGGTCTAGGGTGTCAGGTAGGGTGGAGGTGATATGGTCCTTGACTAGTCTCTCAAAGCACTTCATGATGACGGAAGTGAGTGCTACGGGGCGGTAGTCATTTAGCTCAGTTACCTTAGCTTTCTTGGGAACAGGAACAATGGTGGCCCTCTTGAAGCATGTGGGAACAGCAGACTGGGATAAGGATTGATTGAATATGTCCTTAAACACACCAGCCAGCTGGTCTGCGCATGCTCTGAGGACGCGGCCGGGAATGCCGTCTGGGCCTGCAGCCTTGCGAGGGTTAACACGTTTAAATGTTTTACTCACCTCGGCTGCAGTGAAGGAGAGCCCGCAGGTTTTGGTAGCGGGCCGTGTCAGTGGCATTGTATTGTCCTCAAAGCGAGCAAAAAAGTTATTTAGCCTGTCTGGGAGCAAGACATCCTGGTCCGCGACGGGGCTGGTTTTCTTTTTGTAATCCGTGATTGACTGTTGACCCTGCCACATACCTCTTGTGTCTGAGCTGTTGAATTGCGACTCTACTTTGTCTCTATACTGGGACTTAGCTTGTTTGATTGCCTTGCGGAGAGAATAGCTACACTGTTTGTATTCGGTCATGTTTCCGGTCACCTTGCCCTGGTTAAAAGCAGTGGTTCGCGCTTTCAGTTTCACGCGAATGCTGCCATCAATCCACGGTTTCTGGTTTGGGAATGTTTTAATCGTTGCTGTGGGTACGACATCGTCAATGCACTTTCTAATGAACTCGCTCACTGAATCAGCGTATTCGTCAATATTGTTGTTGGATGCAATGCGGAACATATCCCAATCCACGTAATCGAAGCAGTCTTGAAGCGTGGATTCAGATTGGTCGGACCAGCGTTGAACAGACCTGAGCGCGGGAGCTTGTTGTTTTAGTTTCTGTTTGTAGGCTGGAAGCAACAAAATGGAGTCGTGGTCAGCTTTTCCGAAAGGAGGGCGGGGGAGGGCCTTATATGCGTCGCGGAAGTTAGTATAACAATGATCCAAGGTTTTACCAGCCCTGGTAGCACAATCGATATGCTGATAGAATTTAGGGAGTTTTGTTTTCAGATTAGCCTTGTTAAAATCCCCAGCTACGATGAATGCAGCCTCAGGGTGTGTGGTTTCCAGTTTACAAAGAGTCAGATAAAGTTCGTTCAGGGCCATCGATGTGTCTGCTTGGGGGGAAATACACTGCTCAAAAAAATAAAGGGAACACTTAAACAACACAATGTAACTCCAAGTCAATCACACTTCTGTGAAATCAAACTGTCCACTTAGGAAGCAACACTGATTGACAATAAATTGCACATGCTGTTGTGCAAATGGAATAGACAAAAGGTGGAAATTATAGGCAATTAGCAAGACACCCCCAATAAAGGAGTGATTCTGCAGGTGGTGACCACAGACCACTTCTCAGTTCCTATGCTTCCTGGCTGATGTTTTGGTCACTTTTGAATGCTGGCGGTGCTCTCACTCTAGTGGTAACATGAGACGGAGTCTACAACCCACACAAGTGGCTCAGGTAGTGCAGCTCATCCAGGATGGCACATCAATGCGAGCTGTGGCAAGAAGGTTTGCTGTGTCTGTCAGCGTAGTGTCCAGAGCATGGAGGCGCTACCAGGAGACAGGCCAGTACATCAGGAGACGTGGAGGAGGCCGTAGGAGGGCAACAACCCAGCAGCAGGACCGCTACCTCTGCCTTTGTGCAAAGAGTAGCACTGCCAGAGCCCTGCACAATGACCTCCAGCAGGCCACAAATGTGCATGTGTCAGCATATGGTCTCACAAGGGCTCTGAGGATCTCATCTCGGTACCTAATGGCAGTCAGGCTACCTCTGGCGAGCACATGGAGGGCTGTACGGCCCCACAAAGAAATGCCACCCCACACCATGACTGACCCACCGCCAAACCGGTCATGTTGGAGGATGTTGCAGGCAGCAGAACGTTCTCCACGGCGTCTCCAGACTCTGTCAGGTCTGTCACATGTGCTCATGTGCTCAGTGTGAACCTGCTTTCATCTGTGAAGAGCACAGGGCGCCAGTGGCGAATTTGCCAATATTGGTGTTCTCTGGCAAATGCCAAACGTCCTGCACGGTGTTGGGCTGTAAGCACAACCCCCACCTGTGGACATCGGGCCCTCATACCACCCTCATGGAGTCTGTTTCTGACCGTTTGAGCAGACACATGCACATTTGTGGCCTGCTGGAGGTCATTGTGCAGGGCTCTGGCAGTGCTACTCTTTGCACAAAGGCGGAGGTAGCGGTCCTGCTGCTGGGTTGTTGCCCTCCTACGGCCTCCTCCACGTCTCCTGATGTACTGGCCTGTCTCCTGGTAGCGCCTCCATGCTCTGGACACTACGCTGACAGACACAGCAAACCTTCTTGCCACAGCTCGCATTGATGTGCCATCCTGGATGAGCTGCACTACCTGAGCCACTTGTGTGGGTTGTAGACTCCGTCTCATGTTACCACTAGAGTGAGAGCACCGCCAGCATTCAAAAGTGACCAAAACATCAGCCAGGAAGCATAGGAACTGAGAAGTGGTCTGTGGTCACCACCTGCAGAATCACTCCTTTATTGGGGGTGTCTTGCTAATTGCCTATAATTTCCACCTTTTGTCTATTCCATTTGCACAACAGCATGTGCAATTTATTGTCAATCAGTGTTGCTTCCTAAGTGGACAGTTTGATTTCACAGAAGTGTGATTGACTTGGAGTTACATTGTGTTGTTTAAGTGTTCCCTTTATTTTTTTGAGCAGTGTATATACGGCTGTGATTATAATCGAAGAGAATTCCCTTGGTAGATAATGCGGTCGACATTTGATTGTGAGGAATTCTAGATCAGGTGAACAGAATGACTTGAGTTCCTGTATGTTGTTATGATCACACCACGTCTCGTTAATCATAAGGCATACACCCCCGCCCCTCTTCTTACCAGAAAGATGTTTGTTTCTGTCGGCGCGATGCGTGAAGAAACCAGCTGGCTGCACCGACTCCGTTAGCGTCTCTTGAGTGAGCCATGTTTCCGTGAAGCAGAGAACGTTACAATCTCTGATGTCTCTCTGGAATGTTACCCGTGCTCGGATTTCATCAACCTTATTGTCAAGAGACTGGACATTGGCGAGTAGTATGCTAGGGAGTGGAGCGCGATGTGCCCGTCTCCGACGTGGCTCGTGTGGCTCTGGATAGTGTCTGTTGTAATGGATATGTTAGGCTTGTTCTTAGAATAGATGTTTTGGTTGTTGTCGGTATTCTTGTACTAGGCTTACGTAATTTCTAACTGCAGACTAGTAATTATCGTCTAAGATCTGCTCTTATTCTATAGTGATCGATAGTCTCAGAGTTTAACCATTTCCAGCCGTGTAGCCAAAGCTACAGCTGTATGGTCCCATGGCCTATAGAATTGTAGCAATTCCAATGTGGGGACTCTGTCCTGGCGTTCTCTGACTTAATGTATATTTTGCAGGAAGTTGGTTTTATACTCTGTGGAAGAAGGGGCGGTTCGATGATGCCTACGTAATGTCTGGGCTCACGTGGGTGTGGTCACTGACTAGTTAAAATGTTATAACTAAACAAGTATCTCATTAAGAAGGCCAACTGACATCTTCTCACAAATAGTTCCATATTCAATAATATATTTTACAGAAAGTTCAGGTAGAAAACGAATAACGGAGAAATGTACACTTCCAAAGTACCATAAGCAATATCCCATGAAACGAGAGGCAATAAAAGGTATTATTCCAATTTTTGAACAATTAATGAAAGGTGGCGTAATCATTCCAGGCGATGAAGCATTTTGTAACTCTCCCCTGTTTCCAGTTAAAAAAGCAGCTCCAAGTACAGATTGGAGGATGGTAATGGATCTACAAGGGGTTAATAATAGTATCATTCCACGTGCTCCATGTGTACCAGATCCACATACATTGTTGAACCAATTGAAACCCGAAAATGCCTACTTCATAGTGATAGATTTGGCAAATGCTTTCTTTGGCATTCCAGTACACCCCGATAGTCAAGGGTGGTTTGGGTTCACATTTTTGGGGAGCAAATGGACATACGCAAGGACTCCAGGCTATTACCTGAAATCTAGGTCAGTTTGACCCTCCACAAGGAAGCCACATTTTGATATATGTAGATGACATTTTGGTGGTGAACCCCTCTCGGGAGGGCTGTAAAGCTGACACTCTAGCTCTGTTAATGTTTTTGGCTGAACAAGGGCATAAAGTCAGCAAGAAAAACTTGCAGCTGTGGCGGGGAGAGGTTATCTATCTCGGACACACCATAACACAGGAAGGAAGAACACTAAACTTGACTAGAAAAACAGCCATTTTAGAAGCACCTAAACCACTCAATAAGAAATAGATCATGAGTTTTCTTGGAATGATTAACTATTGCCATGCGCGGTGTCATGACGTTGCCCTCTTTGGGTACAGCGAGCACCATCCCCCTCTCTCTGTCTCCTACAACCAGGCTGCTGTGGTCAGAGAGGTCGTAAATTCTTGAGGAGATTATCTCCTCATGGCCACAGTATATAGAGAGAGTGAGTTTTCATAGAGAGAACAAAGGAATTTCTTCCACCTCACAGAACTTGAGGTCCGAACAAAATGTATGTTCTGGAGAATGTATAAAAGATCGGTGAAGAATCCAGCTAGGAACTGGTCCGTTTGGTACAATTTTGTGAAACTCATGAGAGACAATACGGCCACATTACCATGACGCTGTTTATACAATAGCCTCAGCTATGAGGCTTACATCTAATTGTTGTATAAGATAAATGAGTGAGGATGATACTGTTTGTGAAATTGTGTAATGTGATTTTGGACTGTTTAACCTCTTAGCGCTAGGGGTCAGAATTTTTTTATTTTCTTAAAATAACGTTCCCAAGGTAAACGGACATTTTCTCAGGCCCAGATCGTAGAATATGCATATAATTTACAGATTAGGATAGAAAACACTCCAAAGTTTCCAAAACTGTCCAAATATTGTCTGTGAGTATAACAAAACTGATTCTGCAGGCGAAAACCTGAGAAAATCTGTTTCCTGGACCGTCTTTCTTCTATTTAAAGGGGTATCAACCAGATTCCTTTTCCAATGGCTTCCTCAGGCTGTGACCAGGCTTTAGACATAGTTTCAGGCTTTTATTTTGAAAAATTAGCGAGATTTTTCAAAAGTAGTCAGGTGTCCTCTGAATAGTTCCTGCACGCGAGAGAGGAGCTCTCCATTTTCTTTTTCTCTCTTATTGAATAGGTTATGGTCCGGTTGAAATATTATCAATTATGTTTGTTAAAAACAACCTGAGGATTGATTATAAAGAATATTTGACATGTTTCTACGACCATTACGGATACTTTTTGGAATTTGTCGAACGGAACAAGGCTTTGGTTTTCTGAACATAACGCCCAACCCAAATGGCGTTTTTTTGTGATAAAAGTAATATTTATCGAACAAAAAGAACATTTGTTGTGTAACTGGGAGTCTCGAGAGTGCAAACATCCGAAGATTATCAAAGGTAAGGGATTCATTTTATTTCTTTTTTGACTTTCGTGACCATGCTAACCAAGCTAATATCAGGCTAACTGTTCTAGCATTGATTGATACACTCACAAAAGATTGGATTTCTTTTGCTGCAAAGCATATTTTCAAAATCTGACACGATAGATGGATTAACCTGTCTAGGATCAGCGTGGCGCTAGCGGCACACCCCCCCCCCCCCCCACTGAAAAACCAGTGCCGCGAAATTCAAAAAAAATATTTTTTTAAAATATTTAACTTTCACACATTAAAGTCCAATACAGCTAATGAAAGACACAGATCTTGTGAATCCAGTCAACATTTCCGATTTTTAAAATGTTTTACAGGGAAGACACAATATGTAAAGATGTACATCTATTACCTAAAAACACATTAGCATAATCCACCATCTTTTATTTGTCCACCAACACCAGTAGCCATCACCAATTCGGCTAAACTAAGATATTTATAGCCCCTAACCAACAAAAAAACTCATTAGATGACAGTCTGATAACATATTTATGGTATGGGATAGGTTTTGTTAGAAAAAAGTGCATATTTCAGGTAGATGGCATAGTTTACAATTGCACCCACCATCACAAATGGACTAGAATAATTACAATGAGCAACGTGTTTACCTAACTACTAATCATCAAACATTTCGTAAAAATACACAGCATACACGAATCGAAAGACACAGATCCTGTGAATACAGACAATATTTCAGATTTTCTAAGTGTCTTACAGCGAAAACACAATAAATCGTTATATTAGCATAGCACATAGCACATAGCAGCCCAGCATTGATTCTAGCCAAAGTGGGCGATAACGTCAACATCGCCAAAAATATATTAATTTTTTCACTAACCTTCTCAGAATTCTTCAGATGACACTCCTGTAACATCATATTACACAATCCATATAGAGTTTGATCGAAAATGTTTATATTTAGCCACCAAAATCATGGTTAGACAATGTGAAATGTAGCTCAGCTGGTCAGAAAATGTCCTTGCGCCACTTAGACAGTGATCTACTCTTATACATAAATACTCATAAACGTGACTAAAAAATATAGGGTGGACAGGGATTGATAGACAATTTAATTCTTAATACAATTGCGTTATTACATTTTTTAATTTATCCTTACTTTTCAATACAGTTTGCGCCAAGCGAAGCTACGTCAAAAAACATGGCGTCCTAAGCCACTAAAATGTTTCGACAGAAACACGATTTATCATAATAAAAATGTCCTACCTTGAGCTGTTCTTCCATCAGTATCTTGGGCAAAGGATCCTTTCTTGGGAGAAATCGTCTTTTGGTGGAAAGCTGTCCTCTTGCCATGTGGAAATGTCAACTGCGTTCGGGATGAACTGAAAAGCGTGCCCAACTTTTCACATCGTTGCAAAAATAAATGTCCCAAAATCGCACTAAACGGATATAAATTGCTATAAAACGCCTTAAATTAACTACCTTATGATGTTTTTAACTCCTAAAACGAGTGAAAAGATGACCGGAGAAATATAACAGGCTAAACTAACGCTTGGAACAGGTGCGCGCCGGTGTCCTCTAGGCTCATGACGCAGCTCCCAAAGAATGACTAGCTTCAGGGTTTTTTCATTTGTAGGGCCTGTGAACGAGCAATCGACCCCGTTGGAATCGTCATCACGTAAAGGCATCCAGGGGAAGACGTAAGAAGTGTCCGTATAGTCATAGCAACGACAGTGCCCTTTTAAATGACTTCAGAAGAGTGGCCAACATTTCTCAAATCTGACTCCATGTCAGGGAAATTGCTGTAGAATGGGCTCTGTTCCACTTAGAGACAAAATTTCAACTCCTATAGAAACTATAGACTGTTTTCTATCCAATAATAATAATAATATGCATATTGTACGATCAAGGATTTTGTGGGAAGCCGTTTAAAAAATTAGCCAAATTAGCATAAATAGTCTAAACAGCGCCCCCATCCCCAACAGGTTAACAACAAGCTAAGCTGTGTTTGAGTATATTTCACTTGTGATTGCATGATTATAAATATTTTTAGTAATATTTTTTAATCTGATACGTTTGGGAATTTTCTTCTTCCTTTCAGGACCGGGACGAGGCTGTAGTTTTCTGAACATAACGCGCAACCCAAATGGCGTTTTTTTGTTATAAAAGTAATATTTATCGAACAAAAATAACATTTATTGTGTAACTGGGAGTCTCGTGAGTGCAAACATCCGAAGATTATCAAAGGTAAACGATTAATTGTATTGCTTTTCTGACTTTCGTGACCATGCTAATTTGGGGCTAGCTGTTGTAGCATTGAAAGCTACACTCACAAAAGCTTGGATTTCTTTCGCTGTAAAGCATATTTTCAAAATCTGACACGATAGGTGGATTAACAACAAGCTAAACTTGTAACAATACAGAGGCGGATGCAAGATGCAAGTGTTAGTAAAACGTTTACTGTTGACAGGAGAACAAGAGGAGACAATAGGACGAGGTGGATAATTGTATAATAAGGCAGATTTATTCAAGTGTAAAGATATTAGGCAAAGCGTGCGGCACGGCTCTTTCTGTCTGATTTGTATGAAATCGTCCGGAAAGAGAAAGTTTCAAGACTCGTACAGTATTATATAGACAATAAGCAAAGTAGGTAGATCTGCGAGCCTGGCCTTCCGATTGGTCGAGCTGGGTCTTGGGTAGTCCTGAACAGGCCTGGTGTCCACGTTCCATTGGTTCCTGAGACAGTTCTTTGTCCTGAGCTCCAAGCATGTGTTGGGAGTGTTCTGTGGTTATTATGGGGGAGGGGAATTATGTGTGTCTGTAGTCGGTGTCTTAATGAGTCCAGCATATGTCCAAGAGAAATGAGGAGTATGTGTATTTTTGTATAAAATATGGCTTATGTTGAAATGTAGTTATTACTAGTTTTCAGTCTCTATTACAATTCCTTACAAATCCCTCTCTTCACATCTCACAAGAGACGTGACATAAAAGTATAAAAAGACAAAGCTAAGGGATAAAATTTGTCAGAAGACAAATTTTTGATTCCCTCTCTTCACGTCTCACAAGAGACGTGACATAAAAGTATAAAAAGACAAAGCTAAGGGATAAAATTTGTCAGAAGACAAATTTTTAATTCCCTCTCTTCACGTCTCACAAGAGACGTGACATAAAAGTATAAAAAGACAAAGCTAAGGAATAAAATTTGTCAGAAGACAAATTTTTAATTCCCTCTCTTCACGTCTCACAAGAGACGTGACATAAAAGTATAAAAAGACAAAGCTAAGGGATAAAATTTGTCAGAAGACAAATTTTTAATTCCCTCTCTTCACGTCTCACAAGAGACGTGACATAAAAGTATCTTAGTCCTCAAATAGATAGACAGGTCCAGCTTCCCCATCCTCAAGCAATGGGAACATTTGGGCCCTTTCCTGATTAGGGTCTATGGCTGCAGTTATAACACGGCTAGCAAGCGTGCGCGCACATGGAATGCAACAGCATCCACAAAGTACAAGAATGGCCGCAAAAACAGAAATTGACACTAGGATAGAGGAAACCAGCGTCTTATATTTACCAAAAGCATCCATCCATGAGTCCCACATAGTAGTGTCCACTCCAGAATGCTGTTTCATCTTACCATTAAGGGTACGAAGTCCCTCCAATGCTACAGTCAGACTCCCATCCGTAGCTGTGTTATTGGGATGAAAGTACAACACTGTTCACCAAACATTGCACAGACCCCCCCCTGTTCAGCCAATAACATATCAACCGCGATTCTATTTTGAAATGCCATCAGGGACGTAGCTGCCAATTGTCCATGGACCGCCTCGAAGCCTTGTTGAGTCCAATTGCCCAGTTTCTGGACATTAAAATGAATGTAGTTAATTCTGTCCACATTTTTATTAACTGTTCACCACCAACAGATAGAAGATTCAAACCCAGCTGTGACTTGGTCCACCAGTTTAGATTCATCTGGCACCCCTTAGGGACACCAATAGCATCAATGTAAGTTGAGTCGTAAATGAGCAAGGACCAAAAAGGAGACCACTCCAATAACTACTCCTGGAGTGGCCAACCACACATTAGTAAACCAAAAAACGAGAATATGTTAAACCCTCCGGTCCATCCCTCTATACAACCTGTACCAGGTGGGCTCGTCGCCACCCGGGAACTTCAAACCTTCACAACAGGGAGGACAAACATCACTTTTTATTCATTCAACAACATCATCTACAGCAAACCAAGGGTCCTCCTCTGTCAGCCCACTCTCCTGCGGAAGCTCGTTTTCGTATCAGCCTCTCCAACTGGAGCATCAAGCAACGGCATCATACCAGAGGCCCCTTACACATCTGTAACAAACTTCTTCAAACAAGGTATGATACAGGCAACACAGAAGTGAAAAACCACAACTAGTGTCAGAAATCCAGTAATCATCCTTGCAGTGTACTTACCAAAACAACCACCCAGCCAGGGGAACAGTCCACTCTCCTCCACACCTGCAAGACCCTTCATCTCCACTGATAACCTTGCCAACCCACTCAGAGCTTTTGAAATGCTCCCATCCGGACTAGTATTGTTAGGAACAAACGTGCAACACTGTTACACCTCCCTTGTTGGCCAGACTTATGTCCAGTGTTAGTCTATTGTGTCTACTGGTTTGTGAGGTAGCATCCAATTGTTCAGCCATCCCTGTAAGTCCTGTGTGGGTGTGTTTAACAAATCATCATTAATTATAGTAGATATAATTGATCCAGACCTTTTGTTTTAGCATCAACAATAGCTGGGCCAATGATGGGCATCAGATGCCACAGGCCATCATTCCTGGTTAATGTCTGGAATTCGTGGGGGACCCCTATTGGGACCCCCAACAGGTTGGTGTGCATGTTATCTGTACCCTCGGACCAAGGAGCGTCACGTTTCTGCCGTCTCCTGGGTTGGTCCCAAGCCTCTGTGTCCTGTGTAGCTCCCAGAAGTTGATTAGCTATAATAATAGACAATGGTGGTATCAGACTGGCCAAAGCACATGAGCAACGACAATTTCCTTTCAAAAATGGGGTCAACCGCCTGGCAGGTCCACACATCCACCATACATCAGCAACACCTCTAGTTAATAGTGGTATTAGTGATGCAGGTAGTAGCAGGGAGCCTTCCATAGTCTATACCTCTACCTGTACCAGTGTTACAGCTGTTATGTCCCCCATATGCCTTAACTCCCCACGGTCCTTCTGGGGCGGGACTTCTGGGAACACAAGACTCAGAGTTTTACACAGGGTTAAATTTGGATGCACATCCAACCTTCCCCATTACTTAGGACAAATGGGTGAGCAGCCAGAATAGGTCTGGCATGTCCACATACGACACAGTCCTTTCTATTAAGTGTTTTGTAGGCCAACCACATATTCTCCCTTTCCTCATAAACAGTTTCAGTCCCCAAATGTTCACTATCTGAGATGTCTTTTATATTTATTATCTGTACCAGATTGGAGAGCTTAGGTGATGGCGTGGGACTTGGTCTTGAAGTGGTGGAGGAGGCCGGCTGAACCCTGGTCCGTTGGAACTGGTGGTGGTTCTGGCAGCACTGCGATGGTAACATCCCCATCATATCCTTATCAGACAGCTCAGGACTACAGGCAGTCCTGTAAAACCCCACCCTCTCCCAGAGAACACATCATCAGCCAGAGATCAAGCAACACTTTCACTTCTATAAACGAACACAGTGAGGAAAGGTCGGGGGCAGGGAATTCTTCATTAAGGAGTTGATCCCCGAGCTCTATTAGCAACGGTTCTTCTCCTTAACTCTGTGATCATTCGGCAGTGTCAGTGTGTCTCACCCTCCAAGTGCGATATGCCCCCAGGTCGAGTGATTCACCTTCTCCCTTAATTCACCTGCAATGTATAAACTCTTGGACATACAGGTTTGGTTAGCAAACAGTTCCTCATTTGTTCTTTCTGATTATATATTTAACTTCTATGCCTAATTATTTTATTTTTTTTAGCTATAAATGTTTAATTTTAAATAAGTTTATTATCCAATAGGCCCCATCCTTTCCTAGTCCACAATGTACCCTCCTTCGTTTGATACCTGGCTCTGGCCAGGTATCAACCTTACCTACTCTAAATAATAACTTAGTACATCATATTCTAGGAACGTCCCTTTTATTCCCCGCATATCCAATTCTCCCTTTGGCGTACATTCATATCTATTCTTTTCCAATTCTCTGTCAAGTGACTTATCTACTTTGAAATGTATCTGTGCTGCTTATATATGTTAAACCCTTTCTCTCCTATCTTATTTCACAGCCCACCTTGCTTATTTCCTGGTCCATCCTCCCCACTCTGCTCTCAAACCTTCAAGGTCTCAACAGTGCGGGGTAGACCCATCTGTCTGCCTTTTTGTAATAATAGTCAATAACAACTGTGTGTTCCTTTACAATATTAACTAAGTGTCTCACTGTTTTGACTTTATCTGCATGGATTTAAAAATAACCACAGGTCTTATAGTGTCAATCTCTAAAGTCCTAACATAACCTTAATTAACCTATCTCTATCTTCTAATGGCCAATACAAATGCTTACCTTATGGTCAAGAGTTATAAACTCTATTATAATCAATTTACCTCAAAACTAGTATCCCAAATGACACAATCTCATTATTCTCACCACATTTCCCCGCGAGTGATCAAGTCGCCGGAAAATGCAATGAAAACAGAAAACAGGTCAAAATGTTACACCTACATTCGTGTTCCATATCTAAACATACCAAAAGAACCCTTTATATTCTCAAAGTCCCTTGCCTAAATAAAACTCAGAAAGTAAAACTCCTATTCCCATATGAGTGTATTCTTTTAAGATATCTTATCTCTGGGTACACGGAAACCCTTAACCTTAATGTTTACTCCAAAAAACAAAATTATGTCACCAGCATTCAACCAGTCGGCTGGGAGACCATTGGGTGCTGCAATACTGCCATCTTCTGTCCATTCTCTGCACAGCTCTCCACCCACTCTTATTCAACCTTCTCAATTTGAGCCATATTAGTTTCTTATTTTAACTATTGTTTTCTAAATTTTTAATTTTTTAATTTTTTAATCTATTATTACCTAGTTAGACTAGAGTGTCCGTGACATACATCCATGGGGATCCGGTTATAGTTATTCTATTAACCATGTGAAAGTGCCCAGGGACACCCCAAATATCAGTAGGAATATCACAAATAAGGGGCCAGATATCCCTAGCCTTGCCCAGGGAGGGAGAAATATCCCTCTAACTGGGCGAGGTTCCTTTATCAGGGGAGGCGGAGTTTGATTCCGCATCACCTGAGTCAGGAATGTCTTCATTTGGAATCGAATTTAAGCTGTTTAAATCAGCTCTGACTTCTGTCAGTGTTCTAGAAGGGATTGGGGCTGGAGTGCAATGTGTGGGGTGGTGCCAAGGTGCGCCTGATTTACCTTTGACCTGGACTGAGTGTGAAGTAACCTCCCTCACTTCGTACAGTCCAGTCCACCTGGGTTCTAGCCACTTTCTCTTGTGGACATTAACCCCACCCAGTCACCAATGTTTACCTTCCGTGTGCCAGATCTCCCTTCTGCTTCCCCGTTGGACCTTGTGAATCTGTGTGGAGAGAGCTGCAGAAAGTTCCGTCAATTATCAAACATTACAATTTGTTGTACATCAAGGGCGGGCATATGACCTCCCTCACCTGGTGAACCCAGCATGACTCCTCCAGCCATTGTCTCATGAGGAGAGAGATGGGTGCCTGCACCTGGAGAGGCTATCATGGCCAGCAACGCCAGGGGCAGGACTTTAACCCAAATCAACTTCAAACTTGCACATACATTTGATTGGCGCGTTCCACGAGACTTATGAGATTGTGGCCTGTACACTAACCCCATCATTAAACAACATCCATTAATCAGTTGACATTTACACATCCGACCCTATTGGTACATGGAGCGTTTGTCATTAAACAACACACATGAGTTCGGTTTGCAGCCACTTAATGACCTATTTTGCATCCTCCCCTGCTGTTGGTATTGCCTCAACCCATTTAGAGAACCTGTCTACCATAACTAACAGGTACCTTTTTCCATTTGTCACATTGTCTTTCCCCATATCTGTGTAATCTATGCTGATGTCCTGAAAACAAGCATTTGGGACTGGGTATGAGCCCATGGGCGTTTGGTATGGTTTCTTTGGATTGTGGCTACCACAAATGCTACACTCGTCACAACACAAATCTGTCATGTCTTTCATGTGTGGGTGCTACCAGATGTGGGACACCTTCTGTAAAGTCTTTAGTTTGCCTTTGTGTGTGTGCCCATGAGCTTCCCGTATTAGTTCTGGACATAGGTTTGCTGGGGCCTCTAGTCTGCCATCATGGCATCTCCACAGTTCATCAGGTCCCTTGGTGGCCTCTTTCTATGCCCATACTGAGTGTTCATAGGGTCCTGCTGTGAACTGGAGTTCTTTTATGTGTTGCTTTGTGAGCTCAGTCCGAGCTGGTTGGGTCCGTAGTACCATTTGTCTCGGGGTGTATCCGCCAGCTTTCTTGGCTGCTTTATCAGCTGCATCATTTCCCTCGCTGACTCTGTTTTTCAGTTGTTGGTGTCCTTTACATTTCATGATGGCCACCTTCTCAGGTAATGAGACCGATTTAATCAGTTTTTCCATCTGTGTCTTGTGTTTGATTGGAAGGTTTCCTGTGGTGATGAAGTTGCGTCTCAGCCATCGTGATCCATTCGTATGGACTGCTCCATGAGCATAAGCTGAGTCGGTGTAGATGTTCACAGTCTTCCCTTCAGCTCTTTCCAGAGCTTGTGTCAACCCTATGATTTCAGCTAACTGGGCTGATGCAGGTTGTGTGATGATGCCAGATTCCAAAGTCACATGTGATCTATCCGGGAGCTGCTGCACCACTGTGTATGCTGCTATGCTCCCTTCTTCTCCTCTATAGCGGCATCATCTGTGTATAACCATTGCTCATCAGATATGCTGCAACCCCATGTGGGTGTGGATTTCCAATGGATGGTACATTATCATGTGGGCTGTTTTTCCAATAGCTTTTGCCACTGCAGCCACATACCTGGAGCATGTGGTTTGTCCTTCAATGTGGCCCAGTTTGGAGGAGTGATACCTCAACACTCTACTCTCCCCCTCTAGGTTCTGGAAAAGGATGGATGATGTAAATCCTTCCTTTTCAGAAACATCCAGATGGAACTTGTTTTTTTTTAGTCAGTTGCTGTTAAGGCTACTGCCACTTAGAGATCTGTTTTCAAGAGTGCAAAAGCCTTTGATGCTTCAGTAGTCCGGGTCAATGATGAGTGTAGGTTAGTGGTGAGCAGCTTCAGGGCCATGGGGCATATTTGTCAGACATGCCCTGGAAAGGGGGAGGTGATTGCTGATTCGGGTCTGGATTGGGGTGATTGTATGCGGGTTGAAGGGCCGCACGTGGTTGATACATCATGGGACGGACCCCTCCCCCTCTTCTGTCCTGCATTCTCTGATCCAAGTATTCGTTGAATTTGTGTTTGGGGACGATAGTCGTGGTTATTTTGTCGTTAAGCTATGTCTGGGTCTATTATTATCTTTGTATACTTTAGCCCGTCACTGATCGAAACCAGCGATGTATTTTTCTTCCTCTAACCTCCCCCAGTCTTGTGTCCGACTCGCGTGGACAAAGAATTTTATTGCCGTGTATTCGATGAATTATTTTCGTTTTCCAACAATATTTCAGCTATATCTTTTTGAAACAATATACTAATAAATTCACGCGCTCCTGTTATAATTGGAATGACAGTTTTAGGTACTTATAATAAAAAATATTATTGCTTTTCGCTAATTTAATTAATTAAATACTTTGGCAAAACATTTCAGAAATTTCCTTTGGGGACAATATACTAGTAATTCACGCGCTTCTATAATAATTGTCAGATTAATTCTAACCCTTAAGGATTTACCAACAGCAGAAGAGGGGAAAACCAGGTCAACTCATCAACCGTAAATGGCTGACTCACCGTGGCACACAGATTCTGACTCGGCGGTCACTACAAACGGAGCCTGAACTTAGCATATAGCTAATTAGTAGCAATAGATCTCGTGGAACGCTCAATCACGCACATTAATTTGGAGAGTTTCAGGTTTAATACCCTTGCTCCTATTTCAAGCTTAGATTTATCACCGATGCTCCTAGTTGAAAAATGTTTCAACTAGTCCCAGATTACTAATGCGACTTGAATCCCAATACGCCAAGCTTAGATTTCTCACCGATGCTCCTAGAGGGGTGCCATTTCCACTAGTCCCAGATTACTAATGCGACTTGAACAGATCACATTACATTTCAACACTTCATCAAAATCACATTACATTTCAACACTTCGTCAAGCTTAGATTTATCCCCGATACTCCTAGTTGAAGAACAATTCAACTAGTTCCAGATTACTAATACAACTTGATTTTATACTTCGCAAATATCCTTACACAATGCCTTAGATTCTACACATAAATTTAACACGATTCACACTCACCCAAGTACTCCTGATCATAATTTAGTTATTGGCTATAATACAATATACAGATTTTGATAAAACGGGCATCTGCTCACCTTTTTAGTTTCGAGCTCTTTGATCAGTTTCCTGGGTGGGTGGAATCGCGATTCTCCCTCGAAAAAGTCACCTCTCCTCTGGAATCTTTCTCCCTCTCGTCTCCTGTCCGATGAATTTTCTATTGGGCCAAATTCAAATATGTTTTGACCATCCTCTGCTTACCAAGTTTGTTAGTAAAACGTTTACTGTTGACAGGAGAACAAGAGGAGACAATAGGACGAGGTGGATAATTGTATAATAAGGCAGATTTATTCAAGTGTAAAGATATTAGGCAAAGCGTGCGGCACGGCTCTTTCTGTCTGATTTGTATGAAATCGTCCGGAAAGAGAAAGTTTCAAGACTCGTACAGTATTATATAGACAATAAGCAAAGTAGGTAGATCTGCGAGCCTGGCCTTCCGATTAGTCGATCTGGGTCTTGGGTAGTCCTGAACAGGCCTGGTGTCCACGTTCCATTGGTTCCTGAGACAGTTCTTTGTCCTGAGCTCCAAGCATGTGTTGGGAGTGTTCTGTGGTTATTATGGGGGAGGGGAATTATGTGTGTCTGTAGTCGGTGTCTTAATAAGTCCAGCATATGTCCAAGAGAAATGAGGAGTATGTGTATTTTTGTATAAAATATGGCTTATGTTGAAATGTAGTTATTACTAGTTTTCAGTCTCTATTACAATTCCTTACACAAGCAACGATGGTTTAATGAATACAGTTTACAGCAGCAACAGGACAGACAGACTGTACTCAGACGGAATCCGACCCAGGGACTACGGCGCATATACCGCAGATAGCGTGCTGAGAAATCCAGGGGAATGTGTCCGGATGGGTAGGAAGAAGCACAGAAGATAATCCACACAAGGGCGGCGAGAGAAAGAGCCCAGACACACGACACAACCTCAGGGAAGTAACAATGATCTGACAACAAGAAACACTGGTTACAGAACATATAAAGGGAAGATAAGTGATTCCAGCTGGCGCAGACAATCAGGCCGAGATTGGGAACCACGCCCACACAAACACGAGAGAGAGAGAGAGAGAGAAAGAGAGAGAGAGAGAGAGAGAGAGAGGGAGGCAGTGGATACATGAACCGTGACAAAACTGTGTTTTGGTATATTTCACTTGTGATTGCATGATTATAAATATTTTTTGTAATATTTTTGAATTTGGCGCCCTGCAATTCTAGCGGTTGTTTAGGAAAGTGATCCCGCTAAAGGGATCCGTAGCGCAGAGAAGTTAATGAAGGAAACTCCAATTCCCTTTGGAGTTGAACTAAATCAGAGGACCACCCATGAGCACAGTTATGGTCTGGCGCCATGGGACAGGCCCTTTTCTGCTCTTCCGAATAAAACCCCCACCCAGGTTTTCTATCACCAGACCAGCTTACCTCGATGACGAGAGGGCCAAGGTTTGAGAGGAGACCGAGCTTAACTCAATTACGAGATGGCTAAAGGTTGCAGACCAGCTTACCACGATAACGAGATGGCCAAGGTTTGAGAGGAGACCGAGCTTACCTCAATTATGAGAGGGCTTAGGGTTGAGACGATTGCTGAATCTTTTAACCATCCCATGTGGTTAAACTCTTAGACTATCGATACCGACAGAACAAGAACAATTCTTTGATATTAATTACTAGTCTGCAGCTAGGAATTCAGTATCATTGAACGCGAAGACCGACAACCGCCGAAACATCTATCCTATAATGACATGAATGAATGTCACTCTGAACTATACATTCTAACCACGACAGAGAGAGAGCGGACAAACTCTCCAACAGAAACTTTTCAACAGAGATCCCGACGACACACTGAGCGTAAATATATATATTGATTGCAATTATTCCCGAATGAGTGAGCGTTCATGTGCAAATGATTAGCATTTCAATTGTTATAATTATCAACTGTGTGTTGTCTTATCTCAGTCGACCCCCACTTCCCTTTTGTACACCAAGCCGCGATGCCGGTTTATCCCACTAGGGAAACTCCGCTATCATTTCCTTGTAACTATCTATTGTTTGTGTGATGTATTGCTGTGAATTACTTAGTTAGTCAATAATTGATTTTAAGACAATTGATGTATGGATGACTCATAGTGAAGACTGGGTTCGTGCAGATAACCAACAATTTACGACTTTTGGAATGAGACTGACGTGAGGTAAATAATAATTCATTAATTCGAAGACTAATTGATCAGATACTAAAACATCTGAAAGTTATATTAGGAAAATTATAACTTTGTAATTGTTACGTTCCCCAGTTTCTGGTTTGTATTTGAGTGTGTGTGTTTCAGGAGATAGATTCCTGAAAACTCCCCAAGCAGCTGATTGGTCGACCCCAGGCTAATTGATGATTGGAGAGCTGACCCCGCCCCCTCGTCAAGAAGCAGCTGACTCTAATCACCATTGCCACCTGAAGATATAAAGCCAGTGTTCTGTTCAGGAGAAAAAGAGAAATGATTGGAGGTTAGAGGGAGATTGAATATTTTGGAGAAAAGGTTAGAGGGAGATTGAATATTTTGGAGAAATCATTAGAAAGAGTTCTGTGTTTGTTGCTTTGTCAAAGCTTCTTTAGTGGCCTGAGTTAGTTTACTCAGTTTTGTTGTAAAGTGTTTGTGAAATTGTTAATAATTATTCTGTTTCATTTGTTCCCAGGGGGGAAGGGGAAGGCACTTAGGGAGTGCTTAGGCAAGAGGCCCGAGGGCATACATATACCCGTAGTATATTCAATGTCTAGGCACACTAGGTAAGACCTGGGCGGACCACCCCCCCTGTATTTTGGTTAGGGCACCAGGTGGTGCTAAGTTAGGTAAGTAGTGGGTAGGCAGGTTAGATAGGAGAGGGGGAGCTTTGATATTTACTTTCTTTGCTTTGGTTCCGTCCAGCCCCTTTTCCCCATATTACCGTGTAGGAAATAAATCCTAGTAAATGGTAAATTCTGACTTTTGTCATCCTTACTCGCACCTACAGTCCATACCTCTTTCACTTCACGGGGAGTTGAGTTGTAGCAGGGTGTTGCGTTCCCTCTTCTCAGAGGCGTGCGTAACAGTAATCTGAATATTTTTCTTGGTGCCCCGACTTCCTAGTTAATTACAGTTACATGATTAATCAGTTTAATCGCGTAATAATAATTACAGAGAGTTATTTGATAAATAAGTCTTCAGTTTTAATGATGCCAAAGACACGACAGTGGATACCCCACTTTGCATTATATACCAGAAAGCTCAGTGAGCTTATACAGTGGGGAGAACAAGTATTTGATACACTGCCGATGTTGCAGGTTTTCCTACTTACAAAGCATGTAGAGGTCTAATTTTTATCATAGGTACACTTCAACTGTGAGAGACGGAATCTAAAACAAAAATCCAGAAAATCACATTGTATGATTTTTAAGTAATTAATTTGCATTTTATTGCATGACATAAGTATTTGATACATCAGAAAAGCAGAACTTAATATTTGGTACAGAAACCTTTGTTTGCAATTACAGAGATCATACGTTTCCTGTAGTTCTTGACCAGGTTTGCACACACTGCAGCAGGGATTTTGGCCCACTCCTCCATACAGACCTTCTCCAGATTCTTCAGGTTTCAGGGCTGTCGCTGGGCAATACGGACTTTCAGCTCCCTCCAAAGATGTTCTATTGGGTTCAGGTCTGAAGACTGGCTAGGCCACTCCAGGACCTTGAGATGCTTCTTACGGAGCCATTCCTTAGTTTCCCTGGCTATGTGTTTCGGGTCGTTGTCATGCTGGAAGACCCAGCCACGACCCATCTTCAATGCTCTTACTGAGGGAAGGAGGTTGTTGGCCAAGATCTCGCGATACATGGCCCCATCCATCCTCCCCTCAATACGGTGCAGTCGTCCTGTCCCCTTTGCAGAAAAGCATCCCCAAAGAATGATGTTTCCACCTCCATGCGTCACGGTTGGGATGGTGTTCTTGGGGTTGTACTCATCCTTCTTCTTCTTCCTCAAAACACGGCGAGTGGAGTTTAGACCAAAAAGCTCTATTTTTGTCTCATCAGACCACATGACCTTCTCCCATTCCTCCTCTGGATCATCCAGATGGTCATTGGCAAACTTCAGACGGGCCTGGACATGCGCTGACTTGAGCAGGGGGACCATGCGTGCGCTGCAGGATTTTAATCCATGACGGCGTAGTGTGTTACTAATCGTTTTCTTTGCGACTGTGGTCCCAGCTCTCTTCAGGTCATTGACCAGGTCCTGCCGTGTAGTTCTGGGCTGATCCCTCACCTTCCTCATGATCATTGATGCCCCACGAGGTGAGATCTTGCATGGAGCCCCAGACCGAGGGTGATTGACCGTCATCTTGAACTTCCTCCATTTTCTAATAATTGCGCCAACAATTGTTGCCTTCTCACTAAGCTGCTTGCCTATTGTCCTGTAGCACATCCCAGCCTTGTGCAGGTCTACAATTCGATCCCTGATATCCTTACACAGCTCTCTGGTCTTGGGCCTTGTGGAGAGGTTGGAGTCTGTTTGATTGAGTGTGTGGACAGGTGTCTTTTATACAGGTAACGAGTTCAAACAGGTGCAGTTAATACAGGTAATGAGTGGAGAACAGGAGGGCTTCTTAAAGAAAAACTAACAGGTCTGTGAGAGTCGGAATTCTTACTGGTTGGTAGGTGATCAAATACTTATTTCATGCAATAAAATGCAAATGAATTACTTAAAAATCATACATTTTGATTTTCTTGATTTTTGTTTTAGATTCTGAAGTGTACATATGATAAAAATTACAGACCTCTACATGCTTTGTAAGTAGGAAAACCTGCAAAATCGGCAGTGTATCAAATACTTGTTCTCCCCACTGTATATGGTAAAGCTATGGCAGCCAGAGAGAAGATAGAGTGGACTAGGAAAGCAGAAGAACAGTTTATGAGCATCAAGAAGCTATTAACGTCCAGCACAGTCTTAGCATTCCCCAGATATGATAGGCCCTTTACCCAAACTGTGGATTGTAGGGAGGGGTTCATGACATCTGTATTAACACAGAAACATGGGGGAAAAAATAAGCCAATCGCTTACTACTCCTCCCGACTAGATGAAGTAGCCCGGGCTATGCCACAGTGCTTGCAATCTGTGGTGGCAGCCGCACAGGCAGTAGAAGATTCTGCCTCAGTGGTACTTTATCATGATCTGACCCTAAAGGTTCCGCATGCTGTATCCATTTTTCTATTGGAACACAAAATGGCATACATGTCACCGGCTAGACATCTTTCATATATGATAATTCTGTTAAATATGCCTAATTTAACAATTGAACGTTGTACTACTCTGAACCCCTCCACATTAGTTCCAATTGAAACAGATGACAGCCCACATGATATTGTAATGGAAACTGAGAAAATTGTCTTGCCAAGACCTGATTTGACCGACCTAGCTTTTTCTGATGGGGAACTGACTATGTTTGTAGATGGCTCATCGAGAAAGAACCCTGATATCACAAATGCCACAGGATATGCTGTTGTAACAGAAGTTGAGGTTTTGGAAGCAGAGCCCCTACCAAGGAATTATTCAGCACAACAGGCAGAGATTGTTGCACTCACCCGGGCATGTCAGTTGGGGATCGGTAGGCGAGTCACAATTTATACTGACAGTTCTTATGCATTTACATGTCTTTGCTGCCCAATGGAGAAACAGAGGAATGGTAACCACTTCTGGTAAACCTATTACACATGCTCATTTAATTTAGAATATTTTAGATGCTGTACTTTTACCAGAGAAGTTAGCAATTTGCAAGTGTGAGGCTCATACTACAGGAACAGTTAGCATTAGCAATGGTAACAGAAGGGCAGACCAGGAAGCGAAAAGGGAAGGCCTTAAGCCTCAGCCACTGACACAGCAATTCTTAAAAGAAGAAGTGAACATAGACAGGACCATATTAAAAGATTGCCAGTCTAGAGCACCAATAAAAGAGATTTCGAAATGGGAAAGGTTGGGAGCAATATATAGAAATTATATTTGGTATCATGATAAATTGCCCATATTACCTAAGTCATTGTTTAGATATGCAGCAATATTGATACATTGTCACGGCCGTCGTAAGGAGACCAAGGCGCAGCGTGGTATGCGTACATTCTCTTTATTATAAGAATGAACACTGAACACTGACAATACAAAAACAAGCATACCCACCCTCGTCACACCCTGACCTAACCAAAATAATAAAGAAAACATAGATAACTAAGGTCAGGGCGTGACAGTACCCCACCCCAAAGGTGCAGACTCCCGACCTCAAACCTGAACTTATAGGGATGGGTCCGGGTGGGCATCTACCCTCGGTGGCGGCTCTGGTTCTGGACGCCGCCCCCCATCTTTACACTGATCCCTCCGCCTTTATAGATCCGGACCGTGGATCATTGCCGGAGGCTCTGGACTCCGGATCATTGCCGGAGGCTTGGACCGGAGACCCTCGCTGGAGACCCCGGGCTGGGGACCGTCGCTGGAGACCCTGGACTGGGGATCGTCGCTGGAGGCTCCGGACTGTGGCCCGTCGTTGGAGGTTCCGGACTGTGGCCCGTCATTGGAGGTTCCGGATTGTGGCCGGGCGTTGGAGGTTCTGGACTGTGGCCCGTTGTTGGAGGTTCCGGACTGTGGCCCGTCGTTGGAGGTTGCGGACTGTGGCCGGGTACTCTGGACTGGGTACTGTCGCCGGAAGTTCTGGACTGGGTACTGTCGCCGGAAGCTCTGGACTGGGTACTGTCGCCGGAAGCTCTGGACTGGGTACTGTCGCCGGAAGCTCTGGACTATGGAAGCGCACTGGAAGCCTGATGCATGGTGCCGGAACTGGTGGTACCGGGCTGAGGACACGCACCTCAGGGCGAGTGCGGGGAAGAGGCACAGGCCGTACTGGACTCTGGAGGCGCACTGGAGGCCTGATGCGTGGTGCTGAAACTGGTGGTACCGGGCTGAGGACACGCACCTCAGGGCGAGTGCGGGGAGGAGGAACAGGACGTACTGGGCCGTGGAGACGCATTGGAGATCTGGAACGTAGAGCTGGCTCAATGCGTCCTGGCTGGATGCCCATTCTAGCCCCGCAAATGCGAGGAGCTGGAATAGATCGCACCGGGCTATGAATGCGAACTGGAGACACCGTGCGCATTTCTGCATAACACGGTGCCTGACCAGTCACACGCTCCCCACGGTAAGCACGAGGAGTTGGCTCATGTCTCCAACCTGACTCAGCCAATCTCCTCGTGTGCCCACCCCCCCCAAAAAAGTATTGGGGCTGCCTGCCGTGCTTGCCTTGTTTATATTTCTCCTCATATGATCGCCGTTCCGCTTTTGCTGCCTCAATTTCTTCCTTCGGAAGGCGATACTCCCTAGCCTGCGTCCAGGGTCCTGCTCCATCCAGTATCTCCTCCCAGGTCATCTCCCCATTAAACGCTGCTCCTCCTTTTCACGCTGCTTGGTCCTTTTATGGTGGGTTCTTCTGTCACGGCCGTCGTAGGGAGGAGACCAAGGCGCAGCGTGGTATGCGTACATTCTCTTTATTATAAGAATGAACACTGAACAAAACTAACAAAACAACAAAACGAACCATGAAGCTATACAAAGAGTGCTGAACAACTACACATAGACAAGAACCCACAAAACCAAAAGGGAAAATGGCAACCTAAATATGATCCCCAACGATAAACAGCTGCCTCTGATTGGGAACCAATTCAGGCCACCATAGACCTACATATACCTAGACATACCAAAACTCCTAGATATACAGAAAACCCTAAACAATACAAAAACAAGCATACCCACCCTCGTCACACCCTGCCCTAACCAAAATAATAAAGAAAACATAGATAACTAAGGTCAGGGCGTGACATACATGGGCAGAGCCATGTATCAACGGGAGGGATGGTGGAAATAATAAGGAAGCACTTCGTAGCATACGGAATCACAAATTACTTAAAAAAATATTGTTCCAGATGTGTTATTTGTGCACAGAATAATCACCAGGGTAGACAGAAAGCACCACAGGGAGAATATCCCCGGGCGAAATATCCTTTCCAACAACTAGAAATGGATTTTATAGAACTCACTAAAAGTGAAGGAAAGAAGTGGTGTCTAACTATCATAGATAAATATACTAAATGGGTAGAAGCTTTTCCCGCCTCCTCTGCAGATGCAATAACCGTGGCTAGGGCATTATGCCAAGATATCATTCCTAGATTTGATCTAGCAGAAACCATTTATTCCGACAATGGGTCCCATTTTTCTAATCAAATTATAGACAACATTGGACATAAATGAGGTTTAAATATGAAGAAACATTGTTCCTATCATCCGCAATCGGCACGTCTGATAGAGCGCATGAACGGTACGATAAAAAGTAGGTTAAGAAAGATTCACATGAGCACAGGTAGAAATTGGGTACAGAGCTCACCCATAGTGTTAATGACCATAAGGATAACCCCTGATAAAGATGGATTATCTCCATTCGAGAAAGTGTTTGGGAGGCCTTATAGAATGCCCGAGTTAGGAGAGCCTGAACAGGGTTATGTTGAATCAGAAAATACCATTACAGAACACATGAGGAAATTGTTTAGTAACCACACCCGTATGCCAAAGATTCTATGCCCAACAGGAGAGTTGCAGAGTAAGGTGACACACAAGATCCAGCCAGGAGATTGGGTCTGAGTCCAATCCCTCAAGAAAAAAGACTGGAAAGAGCCACGATGGGAAGGACCATACCAGGTGCTACTGGTGACAGCCTTTGCAGTATGAATAGCGGAAAGAGCCACCTGGGTCCATATTACACACTGCAAGACGGTAAGACACACTGACACTGTCGAACAAACACAGAGTTAGGAGAAGAACCGATTACCAATAGGGTTCGGGGGTCACCTCCCCAACATGTGTGCGTTCAATAGAAGTGGAAGTATGGGTTGACCTCTAGCCAGTGATATGTTCTCCTTAAAGGGGTGGTGCTTTACAGGAGTACTGATCGGTCTGAGCTGTCTAATTGTGGGAGCCATATTCCTAATACACCATGAACCACTCGAAGAGACAGAAGGTGGTAATTTGACCCATAATGTGAAAGAATATGATTTAGCATCACCAAGATACCTGAGGTCACTTAATCTGGATAGAAAGGAGGTGAGAGTAGAATTGGGGAAGGATGTGTCCGTTAAGTTCTATGTGGACCAAATAGGGTCCTTAACTTCTTCTGGCTGCAAGCCCGAAGCCGGGCACAATATGACAACAGCCACTTCAAGTGCAGGGCGCGAAATTCAAAATATATTTTTTAGAAATATTTAACTTTCACACATTAACTTCTTATGGCTGCAGCCCGGCGTCGGTACACTTATGACAACAGCCACTTCAAGTGCAGGGCGCGAAATTCAAAAGATATTTTTTTTTTTTAAATATTTAACTTTCACACATTAACAAGTCCAATACAAGTCCAAAATGTTTTACAGCGAAAACACCACGTATATTTATGTTAGCTCACTAATTACTCATCATATAACATTTCTGAAAAATACATAGTGTACAGCAAATGAAAGACAGGCATCTTGTGATTCCAGCCAATATTTCCGACCACGTATATTTATGTTAGCTCACTAATTACTCATCATATAACATTTCTGAAAAATACATAGTGTACAGCAAATGAAAGACAGGCATCTTGTGATTCCAGACAATATTTCCGATTTATTAAGTGTTTTACAGCGAAAACACAATATAGCGTTATATTAGCTTACCACAATAGCCAAAAATACAAGCCATTTCCCAGCAGTAAAAGTTAGCGATCGTGACAAACCAGTAAAAGATATATAATTTTTGACTAACCTTGATATTCTTCATCAGATGACAGTCCTATAACATCAGGTTATACATACACTTATGTTTTGTTCGAAAATGTGCATATTTAGAGCTGAAATCAGTGGTTAAACAATGTGCTAACGTAGCTACTATTTCCCACAACGTCCGAATATTTTTCTGACACTTTTTCTGACACACATATTCTGACCAAATAGCTATTCATAAACATAACTAAAAAATACATGTTGTATAGGAAATGATAGATCCATTAGTTCTTAATGAAATCGCCGTGTTAGAATTCAAAAAAATAACTTCATTACGACATCCAGCTTCGGTATAGCTAGAGTACCCAAAACTTGGGCGCCGACGACTAGTTCACATGTACGACAGATATATGAAATAGCATCATAAAATGTTTCTTACTTTTGCTGATCTTCCATCAGAATGTTGGACAAGGGGTCCTTTGTCCAGAACAATCGTTGCTTGGATTTAGAACGTCCATTTTCCCTCTTGAATTAGCAAGCACACTAGCCAAGTGGCACGAATCTCTCCATCGTCAACAAAGTCAGAGAACGGAACACGGCAAAACTCCCGAAAAAATTTCAATAATCTAATAAAACAATATTGAAAAAACATACTTTACGATGATATTGTCACATGTATCAAATAAAATCAAAGCCGGAGATATTAGTCGTCCATAACGACAGCTTATCAGAAGGCAAATCCAGGTCCCTTCACGCGCTCTCCAGAAAACAGGAAACTGGTGACACGTATTGCATAAACGTACGAATATCCATTAAAGGCGTGAGGAAAGAGGATCTCGGGTTATGGTATGTGGGTTTAGACCAGACAAGCATCGACACTAAGGTACCATTCCGGGTAGAAGAGGGTAGGACTGGTGATAGATCTACAGCCAGTCAGGATACAAGCATTACCTTTGATGAAACGGACGTCATCCGTGGAGTCATCCAGGGTCAAGGGCCAGTGAGGATAGTTCACATTAAAGATCTCAAAGAAGATATAGAGGTTGAAACAGGGTTTGTGGATACCAATTTGTGGATGGAGTGGATCCAATATACCACAAGGTCTATGGCTAAGGAAGAGTGCTATGCCTGTGGAACAGCTAAACCCCGGTTAACAACCATCCCGTTCCCGCTGGATGGAACTAATTCACCTAGAGGGGTGGCGTGTATGGTAAACGTTTTCATGAAAGTAGGAAAGCCTGACAATGATAGCTGTACTGCTCTCCATTATTTGTATCCCTGTGTGTCCATTAGATCTAGGCTTCCCCCCTTCGAAGTGGCAGGAGGAGACTATTACTGTTTGGCACCGTACAACCCTCATGGGAGGGACGTAGGGGAGGTGGCTAGATGTAACAAGACTGAGAATGTCACAACTGATGAGACTATGAGGGATCTGACCAGGTGGTTGAGCTCTGAGGACTTCAGTAAAATAAAAAGACAGAGAGCGGATGTCTGGTGGTTGTGTAGGGGAGTGCAATTATGGCCAACTCTACCTACAAATTGGATGGGCACATGTGCTCTTGTGCAGTTAGGAATGCCTTTCACCCTCATCCAACACCATGACCTCATGCCAGTAAAGCGGGCAAGAAGGAGCTCTCCGTCTGGGTCTTTTGATGACAGGGTATATATTGACAATATTGGGGTTCCAAGGGGAGTGCCAGATGAATATAAAGCTAGAAACTAGATATTAGCAGGATTGGAGTCTAGCATTTTCTGGTGGTCAACTCTCAATAAGAATGTAGACTGGATTAACTTCTTTGGGCTGCAAGCCCGAAGCCGGGCACAATATGACAACAGCCACTTCAAGTGCAGGGCGCGAAATTCAAAATATATTTTTTTGAAATATTTAACTTTCACATATTAACAAGTCCAATACAGCAAATGAAAGATACACATCTTGTGAATCCAGCCAACATGTCCGATTTTTAAAATGTTTTACAGCGAAAACACCACGTATATTTATGTTAGCTCACCACCAAATACAAAAAAGCACAGACATTTTTCACAGCACAGGTAGCCTGCACAAAACCAACCTAACTAACCAAGAACCAACCAAACTAACCAAGAAACAACTTCATCAGATGACAGTCTTATAACAAGTTATACAATAAATCTATGTTTTGTTCGAAAAATTTGCATATTTGAGGTATAAATCATAGTTTTACATTGCAGCTACAATCGGAAATAGCACCGAAGCAGCTAGAACAATTACAGAGACCAAATTGAAATACCTAAATACTCATCATAAAACATTTATGAAAAATACATGGTGTACAGCAAATGAAAGACAAACATCTTGTGAATCCAGCCAATATTTCCGATTCTTTAAGTGTTTTACAGCGAAAACACAATATAGCATTATATTAGCTTACCACAATAGCCAAAAACACAACAGCATTGATTCAAGCCAACAGTAGCGATAACGAATAAACCAGCAAAAGATATTAATTTTTTCACTAACCTTCTCAAAATTCATCAGATGACAGTCCTATAACATCATATTACACAATACATATATTGTTTGTTCGAAAATGTGCATATTTAGCGGCACAAATTGTGGTTATACAATGTGAATACTAGGCAAAATGCAATAAAAATGTCCGGAGAAATCTTGGAGAGGCACCTAATCTAATCAAATAACTATCCATAAACGTTACTAAAAAATACATGTTGGACAGCAAATTAAAGATAGCTTAGTTCTTAACCTTTTGTCAATAGGGGGAGCAGTTAGCATTTTTTTTTTCTGGGTGTTGCCAAATTAAACTGCCTCGTACTCAATTCTTGCTCGTACAATATGCATATTATTAATTCTATTGGATAGATAACACTCTCTAGTTTCATAAACCGTTGGAATTATGTCTGTGGGTGACCCAGAACTCTTTCTACAGCGAAATCCATGACAGGTACTGCGAAGGTCTGAGAGCGAAGTTCTGGTCTCAGATCAGTTTTAAAGGTCTGTGTGTATCCTATGGAACGACATGAACTGCACCCGCCTTCCCCTGGATGTCAGTAACCAATGAGAAGTGGAATGGGCTTTCTACGTAGCTCTCAGAGTTTATAAAAGGCCAAGGAGTGAGGTGCGCCTTCTTTTCGACGCTGACCATTACGCAGAGAAGGACCTCAGGATGCCATTTTCAAACGCTCAGTTATCAACCTTAGATGTATCCGTCTGTAATTTAATTCGATATAGGTGTTAGAAACATCATAACGAAGCTATTTTAAACCGAGTTATATCAGATTATGCGAGTATATTGCTATTTTTCGGAATTTCCTCAGTATTGCGTCTTGAGGATTTGGACACGTTGGGGCAAAATAGCTATTGTTAGCTATTGTTAGCTGCTATATCAGAAGTTGAATGCAACGTTTTACAACCAAGCAACGATTCTTTTGGACAAAGGACCACTTGTCCAAGATTCTGATGGAAGCTCGTCGAAAAGTAAGAGCTATTTATGATGTTATTCCGTTTTTATGTGGAAAAATGTAAACTCAATAATGGCGACTAGTGACGCCATTATTGCGGCACTAGTCTGGCTGTAACGCACACTGTATGTCTAGTAACGTTAATTTTAAAAATCTAACTCAGCGGTTGCATTAATAACTAATGCATCTTTCATTTCATGTCCAACCTGTATTTTTTTAGTCAAGTTTATGAATAGTTTTCGATAAAAATAGTTGTATTTTCAAGATGGCGCCGGGCAGATTGCTTGAGTAGTTGGACACTATTTCCATTGTGTAAGCACGATTTGTGCCGCTAAATGTGCACATTTTCGATCAAACTCTATATGGATTGTGTAATATGATGTTACAGGAGTGTCATCGGAAGAATTCTGAGAAGGTTAGTGAAAAAATTAATGTATTTTGGTGATGATAACGCTATAGCTCATTTTGCCTTGAATCGATGCTCGGGTAACGTTTGCAAATGTGGTATGCTAATATAACGATTTATTGTGTTTTCGCTGTAAGACACTTAGAAAATCTGAAATATTGTCTCAATTCACAAGATCTGTGTCTTTCCATTGCTGTGTATTTTTAAGAAATGTTTTATGATGAGTAAATTGGTAATACACGTTGCTCTATGTAGTAATTCTAGTCGCTTTGGGGAGATTTGTGATGGTGGCTGCAATTGCAAACTATGATTTATACCTGAAATATGCACATTTTTCTAACAAAACCTATGCTATACAATAAATATGTTATCAGACTGTCATCTGATGAGGTTTTTTCTTGGTTAGTGGCTATTTATTTCTTTATTTGGTCAAATTGGTGATAGCTGGTGATGGAGTGGAAAAATAGTGGAGTAAAAAAAATGGTGTCTTTTGCTAACGTGGTTAGCTAATAGATTTACATATTGTGTCTTCCCTGTAAAACATTTTAAAAATCAGAAATGGTGGCTAGATTCACAAGAAGTGTATCTTTCATCTGGTGTCTTGGACTTGTGATTTAATGATATTTAGAAGCTACAATTTACTTGTGACGCTATGCTAGCTATGCTAGTCAGTGGGGGGGGGTGCTCCCGGATCCGGGTTTCTGAGGCGGTAAAAGTTAATGCAATCGTGTATGAGTTCTGTTTTACTCACAGATATAATTCAAACGGTTTTAGAAACTTGAGAGTGTTTTCTATCCAATAGTAATAATAATATGCATATTGTACGAGCAAGAATTGAGTACGAGGCCGTTTGAAATGGGCACCTTTCATCCAAGTTACTCAATACTGCCCCTGCAGCCCAAAGAAGTTAATTATATCTATTATAATCAACAGCGTTTCATCAACTATACCAGGGATGCAATAAAATGGTTAGTAGAACACACAGATGCAACTAGTTTAATGACATGGCAGAATAGAATAGCATTGGATGTGTTACTAGCCGAGAAGGGTGGGGTATGTGTGATATTCGGAGCAGCCTGATCAGTGATCAAGGCCCTGGCCAGTTTGACCACATTAGCTCATGAGTTAGCAGAGAACTCTGGGGTGGATACTTCCCTGACAGGGTGGTTCGATAGCATGTTTGGGAAATGGAAAAATATTGTAAGTACTGTATTGTGGGCTGCTTTCACCTGTATGAGTGTGTTGGTGTTGTGTGGATGCTGGTTGGTCCCATGTGTGAGAGGTTTGATCACCAGAACTCTAGAGAGATCGATGACGCAACAGATGGTGAGATATGGACCGATTCCGAGCTCTGACCAGTGGGATGAGGAATACAGGCCTCCAGGCCTAGGAGATGGCTCCGTTTCTTTTAACCACGAGGAGCCAATGTTAGATGAGACTATCTTCAATGTTTAGACAGACTGTTCCTTTAATGAAGATTGTAATAAATATCCTAAAAAGAAGAGTTATAGTGGGATATAGGCCTGGAGCAGTCGATGATGAGTATCTGATGTAATGTATTGGTTTTGTTTGAATTTGTGTAACATTTTTGATTCCATGTGGCGGTGGATGTATCAGTGTGTATTATTTAGTCATTGTTACGGGATTTTTATGGATAATGACTAAAATATGTATACATTTGACTTAGAATTATAACTAAACAGAATACTACTATGTTACTGTATGGATGAATGAATCTTATTATAATCATAATGCTGAATATAATGTGTTCCTTGTTAGAAAGAATGGAGTTATCTTCAGACAGGCTGGAATGATGTGTTCCTTACAGGAAAATCTGTCTCTACCCAGGGAGGGGTGAGACCTTGGGTTGGTTGCAGATTGTTTAACAGGTGGCAGACAAAATAAGAACGCTAACTGTACTGCCATTGTATCCGAGAGGAGGAAGGACATTTTAAAACCTATGACGTCAGTTTTATTATATAACCTGATGTAAATTGTACTATGATCAGTACTCTTGAGAATAAACGCTATTGATTGATTGATTTTGAGACTGGTTTCTGTCCATTTTATGCTAATAATTATCTTACAAATTCTTATGTATGGGCAGAGTGTTTTAATTTAATTGGTTGCTAACATATAGGAATTAAATTCCTTTAACAATTTGGTCCTTCGAGTCGGAACTCAAGATCTGCCTCTGTCGTTCCAAGGAACTGCTGAAAACCGTGCACGGATGGATCCAGGATCCGTAAGACAAAAACCTGACCTCTGACTTGAGGGTTTATTTCAGGCCATTGGTGAACTGGTACACGACAGAGGTGGTGACGAGATCCAACGAACATTGCTTTTCCCAGTCAGCGACAAGGTCAGTAGCCTATATTCTCGATTCTGTGGGGAATGATTTAAGTTATCTTTGATTTGATGTTCTAAAACGTTTAGAATTTATCAATAATAGGAGCTTTGCTATTCCAAACAGATCCACTGGGTTTTGTATGACCAATAGGTCCGCAATGACCTGAGGCAAAGTGCACTGCCATAAATTAAACTAATCTTAGTCATGAGAGGCATATTCGCCCGAGATTAAGCTGGGATACTAAAATAGGTATTGATAGATAGTGCGGTCGTGTTGTGCAAATAGGACAGCCATTAATTCAAAAGACATACCTAAATAAAGTCCTAACCTAAGTAGTCTATCTGTATATGGGAAGTAGTCTGACTATGAAACGTAGCGGTAGATATATTAAAATAGGTGAGGATATAAACTAGGCTTTGTGAGAAGGAAAGGCAATTCTAGGCGAGCGAGATAACTGCACTTATTCAATACTGAAAGAAGTGTCAAAAAGGAGGAGAGGGAAGCCAAAATCTAGAGGAATGGGATAAAAGCCAAATCTATAGACGAGGTTCCAGGAGAGAGGGAATCCTAAAGTAGTGGAGGGAGATACGAGATATTAGTGTACTTTAAAAGCCCTCCGACACAACCCGAAACAAGAGGTTAACTAGGGATTTAAACCCCTAGGTAATGGCTTATAGTTGTAAAGGTAAGACCTAATATCCGATCGACAGTCAACGCTATAGATAAAGTTTCCAGAAAGGAGAAAACACAAATAGAAATCCATACACATAGATTATAAGCATTAAAAAAACACACATAGTCAGGCAGGAGAACAACCAAAGTAACTAGGTAACGGTAAAAACAGCACATACATAGATCATAGAAATACATATACAGATAGTGATAAATACCATAGCTACTAGGAGCGGCAAGGATTTATTAAACATGGGTAGTAAATCCTCCAAGGAGGTCCCGGAATGGACGGGAGATCAGCGTTATATGGAGCAGATAAGAAAGTCGAGAAAAGTGGATAGAGACGGTCAGAAGAAAGGGGGAGATAGAGATAACTGTAAAAAAAAAACGGGTCATTTTGCTAGAGATTGTGAGGCTCCGTGTAAATACTGCAATAAAATAGGCCACAATCACAGAGACTGTAAACAGAGAGAACGGGTTGAGTCAAAACATCTGACCGTAACTATCGGGGTAATTCTGGACAGGCATGAAGGAGACCTTAAGGGGAAAGGACCTAAGAGAGAAAGAGAGAAAAATTGGACAGGATCAGACAATACCATATGTTATAATTGTAATAAAAACTGACATTTTGCCAGGGAATGCGAGGCTCCATGTGGATATTGTAAAAAAAAAAAAAAAAAAAAAAAGGACATCAGCGCCGCAATTGTAAACAGAAACCACCGAAATTGTAATTCAACTAAGGGGAAAGTTAGGCGCGACAAACGGTAGAAAAAGAGAGAGGCGGAGGCAACGGGAGCGCGATTAATGAGAATCCTCGCTGGGGAAATGCTTGGATCTTTAAATTAGGACTATTCTCTGGGAATTGTATCGGTGCTGGAGTTTACGACTACCGACAATTATAATAATAGGGTTATTTGCGCCTCCATCTCTTAAATAAACTGTTGGTCCAGGGGTAGATTTTTTGCCTACAACACAGGAGATTTGGGTTCGTATATCAGCCATGGCACCGAGAGACTAAAAATCTTTCTGATTGAAGTTCAAACACTGATCTGTTTTGCCGGGAGAGATACGGTTAGTTAGTGTTTGTTTAAGATATAAACTGAACGTTTTAATAGCTTGTTTAGGTTAAAATGAAAGACTAATCCATTCTTAATAATAGCGGGGCGATTTCGATGGAATGCGTTGTGTTGCCTAAATGATCTGCTGGAATAAGGTGTTGAGACGGGAGTCGTATTTGAATTCTAAATAACGATGAAGAGACAATTATGATAGAGTTGTGCCCATCGAAATGTTCTTATAAATTTAGCGAATTATATGGTACGTTTACATTTTGGAGTAGAGAAAGTTGAAAAGTTGATTTTACTTTTACGATAGTTTTGGTGCAAAACTCAGTTGGAGTAAGGGATATGTTTTTGCCTAGAGGCAGGAATAAGAGAGTTAGTTTTGGTATTGGCTACTAATTTTCAGGGTAGGTTGCTAGAGGCAGGTTGATTTGTTGTGTAATAACGTAAAACTGCGTCATTACGTGGGATACACAATAACGTTACTCCAATGGATTTGACCGTTGTTCAGGTACACTATTTTCTGTACTTCTGGCAGTATAATTTTGATTGAGAGATATTGATTGATGTTGTAAATTCTATTCAAGATCCAACATTTGTGATAAATTGGTTTTGGTTTATCGAACCCGTACTACTGCTGTTGCAGTTAGCCAACAATGATTTACAATTCGTTGAAAGTTGCTGCGGCCTGAACACGGGCTGAGCGCTTGTTGTTGACATCACTCACAATGCACTTTTGCAACCAGGCAATGATGTTGTGACTGAGGGTGGGACAGAGAAAATGGTTTGTGTCATTTAGAGGGAAAATGCGTGCATTATAGCTTTGAGCCACTTTTCAGAAGTTGTTAAAAGTTCCAAATACAATTTTAAAAGTAGCTGAATATCGTCAGGGTAGTCTAAAAAGATGCTAAAACTGGCAACAAAATTGCTAGGTGGCCATCACTGATTGTTGGCGCTCACAGGGCTATATTTGGCTATAAGAGAGGGAGGTCAGAATAGTTGAATCGTAAAAGTTTATGATAGCTCTTTATTGATTTTTAGTTCGAATGTCTAGGTAACACCAGTGAAATTTAACAGAAAGTTAAGGTATACTAACATGCAGGTGGAGCTGATGTAGTGTTAAAAGGACAGTGGACGTTTATCACAGTTGTGTGTCTGTGTCTAAAGGCAGGGTACTCCTATCAACCATTAAGGAAATTTAAAACTAATGATTTGACGGTGTACAATATACTTATTATAATTGCTAGGTTTTGTTTGTAGTAAACGTTGGGTTTGAGGGGATCTCCATGTTTCCCAGCGACAAGATATCTTAAAGGGGTATACTCACATATGGAATATTAGGAGTTTTATTTTCCGAGTTTTAATTAAAACCTCTCTGGGACTGCGGGACGCTTGCGTCCCGCTTGGGGAGCACCCGCCACCCACCCCCCACTGATTAGCATCGCTAGCATAGCGTCACAATTAAATAGTAGCATCTAAATATCATTAAATCACAAGTCCAAGACACCAAATGAAAGATACAGATCTTGTGAATAAAGCCATCATTTCTGATTTTTAAAATGTTTTACAGGGAAGACAAAATATGTAAATCTATTAGCTAACCACGTTAGCAAAAGACACCACTTTTCTAACTCAATCAGTTTCTTACTCCATCAGGTGCTATCACAAATTCGACCAAATAAAGATATAAATAGCCACTAACCAAGAAAAAACTTAATCAGATGCCAGTCTGATAACATATTTATTGTATAGCATAGGTTTTGTTAGAAAAATGTGCATATTTCAGGTATAAATCATAGTTTGCCATTGCAGCCACCATCACAAATCTCACCAAAGCGACTAGAATTACTACAGAGAGCAACGTGTATTACCAATTTACTCATCATAAAACATTTCTTAAAAATACACAGCGCATAGTAATGGAAAGACACAGATCTTGTGAATTCAGACAATATTTCAGATTCTCTAAGTGTTTTACAGCGAAAACACAATAAATCGTTATATTAGCATACCACATGTGCAAACGTTACCCGAGCATTGATTCAAGCCAAAGAGAGCGATAACGTTATCATCGCCAAAATACATTAATTTTTTCACTAACCTTCTCAGAATTCTTCCGATGACACTCCTGTAACATCATATTACAACATCCATATAGAGTTTGTTCGAAAATGTGCATATTTAGCCACAAAAAACCGTGGTTATACAATGAGAATAGTAGCCAACCTGGGACGAAAACGTCGGCCGCCATCTTTTACAGTGATCTTGTCACGTTCCTGACCTATTTCTGTTAATTTGTTATATGTGTTAGTTGGTCAGGACGTGAGTTTGGGTGGGCATTCTATGTTTTCTGTTTCTGTGTTGGTTTTGGGTTGCCTGGTATGGCTCTTAATTAGAGGCAGGTGTTTGGCGTTCCTCTAATTAAGAGTCATATTTAGGAAGGCGTTGTCACAGTGTTCGTTGTGGGTGATTGTCTTCCGTGTCTGTGTAATTGTTTGCCCCATACGGGACTATGTACGGTTTGTTCGGTTTGTGTAGTCTAATTGTCCTATTCGTGCGTTCTTCTTGTTTTATGTGAGTTCGTCGTATAGGTCTGTCTACACCGTTTGTTATTTTTGTTAGTTTATTCAAGTTCGTGTTTTTTCGTTAATAAAAATGTCATTTCACTACGCTGCGCCTTGGTTCCCTCAATACTCCTCCTCTTCCGAAGATGAAGAGGAGGAGGACCGCCGTTACAGAATCACCCACCATATCTCCAGAACCAAGCAGCGGAATTTCGAGCAAGGGGAGAGTATACAGGACTTGTGGAGTTGGGAGCAAGTATTTAACGGAGAAGGACCATGGGCTAAAGTGAATCACCGTCCATGGGAACAGCTGGAGGCACTGAGGAGAGCAGAGGCTACCGGAGAGAGGAACCGGAGTTATGAGGGAACGCGTCTGGCACGGAAGCCCAAAAAGCCCGTGAGTAACACCCAAAAATTTCTTGGGGGGGGCTAAGAGGTAGTGGGCCAAGGGCAGGTAGGAGACCTGCGCCCACTTCCCAGGCTTACCGTGGAGAGCGGGAGTACGGGCAGGCGCCGTGTTACGCAGTAGAGCGCACGGTGTCTCCTGTACGAGTGCATAGCCCAGTGCGGGTTATTCCACCTCCCCGCACTGGTAGGGCTAGATTGGGTATTGAGCCAGGTGTCATGAGGCAGGCTCAACGCGTCTGGTCTCCAGTGCGTCTCCTCGGGCCGGCATACATGGCACCTGCCTTACGCATGGTTTCCCCGGTTCGCCTACATAGGCCGGTGCGGGTTATTCCACCTCCCCGCACTGGTCGGGCGACCGGGAGCATTCAACCAGGTAAGGTTGGGCAGGCTCAATGCTCAAGAGTGCCAGTACGCCTCCACGGTCCGGTATTTCCGGCGCCACCTCCCCGCCCCAGCCTAGTACCTACAGTGCCTACACTACGCACTAGGCTACCAGTGCGTCTCCTGAGCCCAGTTCCTCCTCCACGCACTCTCCCTGTAGTGCGTGTATCCAGTTCGGTGCCTCCAGTTCCGGCACCACGCACTAAGCCTCCTGTCCGTCTCCAGAGCCCTGTACACACTGTTTCTTCTCCCCCTACTAATCCTGATGTGCTTGTCCTCAGCCCGGTGTCACCAGTGCCGGTACCACGCACCAGGTATAGAGTGGGCTTTGAGAGTACAGTGTGCCCTGTCCCTGCTCCCCGCACTAGTATGAAGGTGCGTGTCCTTAGCCCGGTGCCTCCAGTTCCGGCACCACGCACCAGGTCTACAGTGCGCCTTATCCGGCCAGAGTCATCCGTCTCACCAGCGCCATCTGAGCCATCCGTCTCACCAGCGCCATCTGAGCCATCCGTCTCCCCAGCGCCATCTGAGCCTGTAAAGCCGCCCGTCTGCCATGAGCCTACAGAGCCGTCCGCCAGACAGGAGCCGCTAGAGCCGCCCGCCAGACAGGAGCCGCTAGAGCCGCCCGTCAGACAGGATCTGCCAGAGCTGCCAACCAGACAGGATCTGCCAGAGCCGCCAACCAGACAGGATCTGCCAGAGCCGCCAACTAGACAGGATCTGCCAGAGCCGCCAACCAGACAGGATCTGCCAGAGCCGCCAGCGAGCCATGAGCAGCCAGAGCCGTCAGAGAGCCATGAGCAGCCAGAGCCGTCAGAGAGCCATGAGCGTCGAGAGCCGTCAGAGAGCCATGAGCGTCGAGAGCTGTCAGCCTGCCATGAGCGTCGAGAGCTGTCAGCCTGCCATGAGCGTCGAGAGCCGTCAGCCTGCCATGAGCGTCGAGAGCCGTCAGCCTGCCATGAGCGTCGAGAGCCGTCAGCCTGCCATGAGCGTCGAGAGCCGTCAGCCAGCCATGAGCGTCGAGAGCCGTCAGCCTGCCATGAGCGTCCAGATTCGTCAGTCAGCCAGGAGCTGCCCTTCAGCCAGAAATGGCTATATACCCAGAACTGCCCCTCAGTCCAGAGCTGTCTCTCTGTCCGGAGCTGCCTTTCAGTCCGGAGTTGCCCCTCTATTATGATCTCCCTCTCTATCTTGATCTACCTCTTTATTCTTATCTATCCCTCTGTCTTGATTTATTCCTCTGTCTCGGTGCTGTCCCTGTCATGGATGTTACAAGGAGGATTTTGTGGGATATGGGTGGACATTTTTAGGGGTAGATGGAGGTTGGGATTGACTATGGTGGGGTGGGGACCTCGCCCGGAGCCTGAGCCACCACCGTGGTTAGATGCCCACCCAGACCCTCCCCTAGATTTTGTGCTGGTGCGCCCAGAGTTCGCACCTTATGGGGGGGGGTTATGTCACGTTCCTGACCTATTTCTGTTAATTTGTTATATGTGTTAGTTGGTCAGGACGTGAGTTTGGGTGGGCATTCTATGTTTTCTGTTTCTGTGTTGGTTTTGGGTTGTCTGGTATGGCTCTTAATTAGAGGCAGGTGTTTGGCGTTCCTCTAATTAAGAGTCATATTTAGGTAGGCGTTGTCACAGTGTTCGTTGTGGGTGATTGTCTTCCGTGTCTGTGTAATTGTTTGCACCATACGGGACTGTGTACGGTTTGTTCGGTTTGTGTAGTCTAATTGTCCTATTCGTGCGTTCTTCTTGTTTTATGTGAGTTCGTCGTATAGGTCTGTCTACACCGTTTGTTATTTTTGTTAGTTTATTCAAGTTCGTGTTTTTTCGTTAATAAAAATGTCATTTCACTACGCTGCGCCTTGGTTCCCTCAATACTCCTCCTCTTCCGAAGATGAAGAGGAGGAGGACCGCCGTTACAATCTAGTGTAATGCATAACTAATCATAAACTTTACTAAAAAATATAGGGTGGACAGCAATCGAAAGACAAATTAGTTCTTAATGCAATCGCTGAATTACATTTCTAAAATTATCCTTACTGTGCAATACAGGGTTCGCCAAGCGAAGCTACCCCAAAGAAAATGGCGGAATATGCGTTTAACATTTTTCTACAGAACAACGATTTATCATCATAAATAGTTCTTACTATGAGCTGATCTTTCATCAGAATCTTGGGCAATGTATCCTTTCTCGGGTCTAATCGTCTTTTGGTCGAAAGATGTCCTCTTGTCCCGTCGAAATGGCCACTAACGTTCGACCGGTACTGGAAACGTGCCCAGCGCTTCAAAGTGCATCACAAAGAAATGCCTCAAAATCGCACTAAACGGATATAAATTGCTATAAAACGGTTTAAATTAACCACCTTATGATGTTTTTAACACCTATAACGAGTAAAAACATGACCGGCGATATATAAGTGGCTAAACCAAAGCTTGGAAAGAGAGCCAGTCCGACGTCCATCGTGCGTCAGGCGCAGCAAGAAAAGAAAGCTACTTCCGCCTTGTGCTCTTTTATACAGGCCCTGATTGCGCAATCGACTCCATTCAAATTGTCACCTCTTACTGACATCTAGAGGAAGGCGTGGGCAGTGTTTGTATCCTCATAGCATTTACAGGGACATTAAAACTGACCTGGGACCAGAGGCCAAGATTTCTGAAATCTCACTCCCTGTCAGGAAAAGTGCTGTAGAATGAGTTCTGTTCCACTCAGAGACATAATTCAAACGGCTATAGAAACTAGAGAGTGTTTTCTATCCAATAATAACAATAATATGCATATTGTACGAGCAAGAATTGAGTACTAGGCAGTTTAATTGGAGACCAATTTTCGCTAAGTCGAAACAGCACCCCCTATATCCCCAAGAAGTTAAACACGTGAATTCTTTAGATAAAGAGTTTTTTAATATGTCTCATATAGTATGTAACACGACTTTAAAAGGAGGGTATAACCTTTGACCTCTATCATGGCTTTTTCCTTGTGGTCTGATCAGCTTCATGGGAGGGCCATTTGGATAATGAATTTGTGGTCATTTGTGATACTGATTTTAAGGTAAATTGAATAACTGATAATTATTTGCAAGTTTATAGTTCCTTGCCATAGTTGTAAATTGAACCAATGAGAAGAAAGAAAGGGCATAGCCTTGGACTAAGGGCAGACTTTCTTGAGTCTCTCTTCCGATGGCCATAAGGGTACCATAAGTTCTCTTTGTGGAGAGTTCCAGAGTAGTAACTGTGATCTGGTCATGTTATTTGAAACTGTTGTTTTTATCTCTTGACCGGTAGTAGTATTTTTTATATATATATGACACTCCGGGAGAATATTGGGTTAGAAGAATCCTTTGCAGTGGAGGGACTCAAGGCCCTGTATAATCAGTGGAATGCGTCCCGAGATAAGCCGTACCATTACACAGAACTTAGTAGGGTGGGGGCGAGCAGAGCTAGGAGAGGTGGAGAGATGAGCAGTTCATTAGGAACAGCAAGACTCAGAGGAGAAAGTGGAAAAGGCAGGACAATACATTGAGATAGAAAAATAGTGATTTTATAAGTATTAAGATTATTCATGAAAATAAATAAGTTGCAGTTCTTAGGGATGGTAAATTACTGTAGATAATGTATCCCACACTATGCAACATGTATTAAATTATTGATGAGACTGATTTTAAGGCTAACCCATGTTATTGTTAGATAAAATACAGTGGACTCCTGAAAGCATATGATATGGTTAGCATATCATTTTGGTCTCATTTAATCATTAGAAGATTTTTATTTAAATAATATAAAGTGGACGGGGATATATGTGTCACGTTCCTGACCTGTTTTCCTTTGTCTTGTATTTATTTAGTTGGTCAGGGCGTGAGTTGGGTGGGTTTGTCTACGTGTGATTTTCTATGTTGGGATTTTTGTGTTCGGCCTGGTATGATTCTCAATCAGAGGCAGCTGTCAATCGTTGTCCCTGATTGAGAATCATACTTACTTAGGCATCCTGGGTTTCACGTGTGTTTTGTGGGTGTTTGTTTCCGTGTTTGTGTTTTCACCACACGGTACTGTATAGGTTGCTGCACTTCGTTTATTTGTTTTGTAATTCAGTGTTCAGGTTTTTCGTTATAATAAATCATCATGAACACTAACCACTCTGCGTATTGGTCCGATCCGTCTCGCCTCTCCTCGTCCGAGGAGGAGGAAGAATATGACGTTACAATATGACATCTGTGGTGATTCAGGATTATTGATAGGATCGAGATAACCTTAATTAATCTATGTAAGGACTTTAGAAATTGCCACCATAGAAATGTTTTTAATTCATGAGTTCAGATAAAGCCAAACAGTGAGACACTGAGTTAATGTTTGGAAACAACACATAGTTGTTATTGGCTGTTATGAGACAGCTACAGACAGATAGGGGAAAGGACAGACAGAGGGGCCCTCCCCACACTGCTGAGACCTTGAAGGTTGGGAGCAGAGAGATAGGAGTGACACAGACTGGGTCACGGTTACTGAGGGGAGACAAAGAGGGAATGAAAACTTAGTTGGTTTCAGGAACTAAGGGGCAGCACTGATAACTCTTAAAGTAGATAAGACACTTAACAGATAATTGTTAGATTTGCGCCAGTATTGATACAAGGGCGGAGGCATGTATCAAAGGGGGGATGGAATAGGGCACTTTGTGGTGGAATAGGGCACTTTGTGGCCTATCAGATAATAATAATAAAAATAAATTTTACATACTGTATATATAGCGTTCCCAACTTACTTGGCGGACACGAGTATGGTAACTAAAATATTAGGTCAAGATATTCTTCCTAGAGTTTGGTTACTAGGATAATAATGGATGACTTTCTAGCTAATCAGATAGAACAGATAGAATGACAGAGGTGTCAGGTTTTGGTCACTAGATGTCCCCATTGCACCTTTTTTGTACCTTTTGTTTTTCCTTGCTCTAATTATTGTTTGCACCTGTGTGTCGTTCCCTTGTTAGTATTTAAACCCTGTGTGTTCCTCAGTTCCTTGCTCAGTGTTTGTATGTTAGCACCCAGCCCCAGCCCAAGCCTGGTTCTGAACATATGATTCTCTTATTGGATTTTCCAGAGGTTCTCTGGTTTAGTTCTTGTGTATTTTTTAGTAGTATTTTGAGGTTTGTTTTTCCCTGCTGTTTTTACCACTTTGTGGAGTTTATGTGTTTTTTGGAGGATATCCATTTTGTGCTTCTTGGCTTTATGTTTGGACATTGTGGATTTAGATTCTTTGCCTGAAGATTTTGTTCTTTTATTAAACCACCATCTCTAGTACTGCTGTGTCTGCCTCATCTTCTGGGTTCTGACGATTATTAGTGACTGTTTCTCGCACCGGGTCCTGACAAGAGGTTCTAGCAGAACACATTAAAAGACTGTTAATTAACCAAACCCGTATGTCCAAGATTTTATACTCTACAGGAGAACTACAGAAGGAGATTACCCACAAGATTGGGCCAGGGGACTGGGTCTGGGTCCAGTCACTGAAGAAAAAGGACTGGAAGCAGCCACGGTGGGAGGGGCCATACCAAGCACTCCTGGTGACTGCATTCGCAGTGAGAATAGCTGAAAGAACTACCTGGGTTCATATCACACATTGCAAGAGGGTAAGACACACTGGCACTGCCGAACCATCACAGAGTTAAGGAGAAGAACCGTAGCTAATAAAGCTCGGGGGTTAACTCTTTAACGAGGATTTCCCTGACCCCGCCCTCTCATCACTGTGTACGTTCATAGAAGTGGAAGTTTGGTCTGGCCTCTGACTGCTGATATGTTTTCCGGGAAAGGGTGGGGCCTTACAGGGGTGCTGGTTGGTCTGAGCTGTCTTATTGTGGGAGCCATATTCCTAATACACCACGCCCCACCTGAGTATGCAGAAGGTGGTAACTTGACCCATGGTTTCGATGATGAGAATTCTCTATTAACCAAGCATAAGAGATCCCTTTATCTGGATAGACAGGAAGTTAGAGTGGAGGTTGGGAAGGATGTCTCAATGGAGTTTTATGTAGACCAAATGGGGTCTCTGACTCCTGGGCTGTCTAGGACTATGAGCCATAATGAAATATATCTGTGTAGGTCTCCGTGTAGTTCATGGACACAGGTCATAGCTCACACACGGAGAGAGAGGGCTATGTAAACCCATACATCCAATTTGGGAGCAGATGGAGTATAGTAAGGGTTGGAGTTTCTGACTGTGTTCCCGAGCAGAGGAAGTATTGTATAAAGGTACGAATTAACATTAAAACGGTAAAGTCCCAGGATCTCGGGTTATGGTATGTTGGCTTCGACCAGTTTTCAACTAATATTATGGTACCATTCCAGGTGGCAGAGGTTAGAGCTGGTAAGGAGACTATGGTCGGCCAGAGTTCAATCAATCTCCCTAACACCACGGACATTCCTAGTATAAACATCCAGGGTAAAGGACCAGTACGAATAGTTCAGACAAAAGTCCTTAAAGAAGTGATAGAGGTGGAGACTGGGTTTGGGGATTCCAACTTTGGTTAGAATGGATTCAGTATACAGCCAGATCAGTAGCGAAAGAAGAATGTTATGCCTGTGCTACTGCCAAACCACAGCTGACCACCATCCCCTTTCCATTTGATGGAATTGATATACCCAGGAAATGGCCTGTATGGTAAAGCTGTTCATGAAGGCAGGGAAGACAGACAATGACAGTTGCATTGATCTGCATAACCTTTATCCCCATGTGCCCATCACCTTCATTCCCCCTTTCACAGTTACAGAAGGACACTATTATTGTATGGCCTGGCACATCACAAACGGATGGGACGTAGGGGAAGTAAGACCTGACTGGATGGTTGACTTTGGAGGATTTTAGTAAGATAAAACGGCCCAGAGCGGATGTCTGGTGGATATGTGGAGGGATGAGGCTGTGGCCTGACCTGCCTACCAATTGGACCGATAGTTGTGCAGTTAGGCATGCCCTTCACGCTTAACTAAAACGAGGACCTAGAACCAGGTAGAAGAGAGAGAAGGAGTGCTCTGTCCAGAGAGAGGAGGAGTGCTCCGTCCGGATCTTTTGACAATAGTATTTACATAGGATAGTATTGGATATGTTATTGGCTGAAAAGGGTGGCGTGTGCGTCTTATTCGGAGCAGAATGTTGCACATTTATTCCTGATAACACAGCTCCAGACGGATCAGTGACCAAGGCCCTGACTGGTTTAACCTGTTTGGCGTGCAAGCCCGACGTCGGTACACTTATGACAACAGCCAGCTCAAAGTGCAGGGCGCGAAATTCAAAATATATATTTTTTAAAATATTTAACTTTCACACATTAACAAGTCCAATACAGCATATGAAAGGTATACATCTTGTGAATCAAGCCAACATGTCCGATTTTTAAAATGTTTTACAGGGAAGACACAATATGTAAATCAATTAGCTAACCACGTTAGCAAAAGACACCACTTTTCTTACTCCATCAGTTTTTTACTCCATCAGTAGCTATCACAAATTCGACCAAATAAAGATATAAATAGCCACTAACCAAGAAACAACTTCATCAGATGACAGTCTGATAACATATTTATTGTATAGCATATGTTTTGTTAGAAAAATGTGCATATTTCAGGTATAAATCATAGTTTACATTGCAGCTACAGTCAGAAATTGCACCGAAAGCAGACAGAAAAATTACAGACACCAACGCCAAATAACTAAATACTCATCATAAAACATTTCTGAAAAATACATAGTGTACAGCAATTGAAAGACAGGCATCTTGTGATTCCAGATAATATTTCCGATTTATCAAGCGTTTTACAGCGAAAACACAATATAGCGTTATATTAGCGTAGCCACAATAGCCAGAAACACTTGGGCGCCGACGACCAGTTCACATGCACGACAGATATTAGAAATAGCATCATAAAATGTTTCTTACTTTTGGTGATCTTCCGTCAGAATGTTGGACAAGGTGTCCTTTGTCCAGAACAGTCGTTGTTTGGATCTGGAACGGAAAATTTCCCTCTTGATTTAGCATGGGCACTTGCCAAGTGGCACGGATCTCTCCAACGTCAACAAAGTCAGAGAACGGAACACGGCAAAACTCCCGAAAAAATTTCAATAATCTGATTAAACTATATTGAAAAAACATACTTTACGATGATATGGTCACATGTATCAAATAAAATCTAAACCGGAGATGTTAGTCGTCCATAACGACAGCTAAACAGAAGGCAAATCCATGTCCCCTTTCGCGCGCTCCAGAAACAGGAAATGGACGGTCACGTCATACAAAGAGCTTTAATTCCACCTCAGACCAAGATAAACACGAAATTTCTTCTCTCACCACCTCTTGACAACCAGGGGAAGGTGTATGAAGTGTACGTAGACTCTTACATATCATGCCCATGTATAGGCAGGAAGTTGAACAGAGCATCGATTTCTGACATTCCACTTCCTGGTCAGGAAATGTGCTGCAGAATGAGTTCTGTTTCACTCAGAGAAATAATTCAAACGGTTTTAGAAACTAGAGAGTGTTTTCTATCCAATAGTAATAATAATATGCATATTGTACGAGCAAGAATTGAGTACGAGGCCGTTTGAAATGGGCACGATTTAACTGGCTACTCAATACTGCCCCTTGCAGCCATAAGAAGTTAACCACCTTAGCTCACGAATTGGCAGAAAACTCTGGGGTCGATAATTCTCTTACAAATGGATGTGACATTATGTTTGGGAAATGGAAAATTGTCATAATCACTGTGTTGTGGGCCAATTTCACCTGTATGAGTGTTTTGGTTCTGTGTGAATGCTGTTTGAATCTGGGTGTGAAAGTTTTCATTTCCAGGACTCTGGAGAAATCGAGGACAATACTGATGATAAGATACGGACCGATTCCAAGTTCTGACCAGTGGAAGGATGAATACTGGTTCCCAGACCAAGGATGGATCCGGCTACTTTGAGAAATTATAAATATTTAGGTCCCATCTTGTGTTGATGCTTAGACTGTTTTTTGATAAAGATTATAATGAAAATCCTGATAAGAAGAGTTATGATTCTGATGTAGGCCTGGAACAGCCATTGTAAATACATATATTGGTTATTGTGTGGTTGATGTTGTGGTTGATTTAGGTTGTATTTGGAAAACAAGAAATATTTCTAATAAAAATAGATTTGTGCCTTTTAGTATTTCCAATAAAACTAGATTACGATTAGATGTAAAATATTTAGTCATTTAGTCATATGGGATTTTTATGGATAATGACTAAAATATGTATAAATTTGACTTAGAATTATAACTAAACAGAATACTACTATGTTACTGTATGGATGAATGAATCTTATTATAATCATAATGCTGAATATAATGTGTTCCTTGTTAGAAAGAATGGAGTTATCTTCAGACAGGCTGGAATGATGTGTTCCTTACAGGAAATTCTGTCTCTACCCAGGGAGGGGTGAGACCTTGGGCTGGTTGCAGATTGTTTAACAGGTGGCAGACAAAATAAGAACGCTAACTGTACTGCCATTGTATCCGAGAGGAGGAAGGACATTTTAAAACCTATGACGTCAGTTTTATTATATAACCTGATGTAAATTGTACTATGATCAGTACTCTTGAGAATAAACGCTATTGATTGATTGATTTTGAGACTGGTTTCTGTCCATTTTATGCTAATAAGTATCTTACAAATTCTTATGTATGGGCAGAGTGTTTTAATTGAATTGGTTGCTAACAAATAGGAATTAAATTCCATTAACAGTCATTAAGGGTGGATTGATAATGGAATTTATATGTTTAAAGTAATGATTAAAATATTCCACCCTGAATCCATATAATTGTATGAAATTTATTAGAATCATAAATTTATAATCTGATGATGTGTGTAGTTTTAGTCAGAATTAGAACAAGGACCTTTTGTTCCTTTTTAGTACGTAAGCAGGGTGCAAGTGGGAAACAAATGATAAGAGGAGCTATCGACAGACAAACTGGACTACTGTGTTCCTTACAGGACATTCTGTCTCCACCCGTGGAGGGGAGAAACTGTTAGGCTTGCAGAAAATTATGAAACATGTTGCAGATTAAAGAAACAATGTATCTGTGTAGTGGAAAAATACAGACTGTCTGAGCAAGGCGTAGCTTAAGATTTGAACATGTTTGTGTGTGTGTTATAAAGACTGTGTTTGTATTGTGGACTTGAGAACGTTCTCGTGAATAAACTGTACTTACCTTTTGCATAAGCTGAGTCTTTGCCTAATTATTATTATACTCATGGTCTTACAAACCTCGGGAATTGGTCAAAGCTATTGATTGATAGTTATTATCATTGGGATTGAAAATTCTCGTGACAAGGTTGTGAGAGGTTAAGATAAATATTAATTTGTTTCAAAATATAGTGGCGCTCTAGCAAAGCACGTCTACTCCATAGCACTCTCTCTAGGGCCCCGTATGAAAACAATTTTAGCATATTCATTGTCACTTATGTATGTCTAATTTCAAGAATTCAAGGTTCATGTGTTTCATAAGGTTCATGTAGGGGTACATTCTTAGAAAACTGCTATATATTTTGCCCACTATTATAGGGGTTAAAGGTTAAATAAAAAAGTGTTTCTTTATTATTAAAAACAATGAGTTCAGCCTTTGAGCCTTCATTAGGAACATGCACCGTTGGTTGGAATGCAAATAGCGACAGACTGTATACTTCTATTTTGCATGTCGGTTAGAGTCAGAGTAAGTCTCAGTGAGCTGTTGTGTGCGAACCATCCCTCATGTTTGGCATTAGCGGAGGGTTCTTAGGATGTACACGGACTGGTAACAGTGACATGGCGCATCAGCCATTTTTAATGTGCACATGATCTGGCTCCTCTTAGCTGCCCAGGTGACAGTGAGCCAGCTGAACCTAGTGTCCCACAGCGTGGTGGCTGCTCCCTACCAGTGGCAGTACCCCTACCTGCTGAGTATCATCCCCTCCCTCTTCAGCTTCATGGCCCTGCCCAAAAACAACATCAGCTACCTGGTGATCTCCATGATCAGTGCCGGTCTCTTCTGCATAGCGCCGCTCATCTACGGGGGCATGGAGATGTTCCCGGTTGCCCAGCAGCTGTACCACCACGGCAAGGCCTACCGCTTCATCTTCGGCTTCTCTGCCGTGTCCGTCATGTACCTGGTGATGGTGATGGCGGTGTAGGTGTCCACAAGTTGGCACTTGTTCATTGATTTGAAAGGAAATGACTGGAATAATAAATATGGTAGAAACTCCCACTAGACCAGGGACAGGCAACTTTGATGGGGGTGGGGACAACAAAACATCTGAACTCATCATGAGGGGGCTGCAGTGCCTTGCGGGTCTACGTAACCTCATCCATACCCACACATGCAGTCAGAGCCGGCCCTAGCCTTTTGGGGCCCTAAGTGGAATTTTGTGTGTGTGTACCTGATGTTATGCAGTTTTCCAGCTAATTTCCTGAAATGTTACACTTTACTATTGGATGGAGAGAAATGTTTGCAGTTTTTTAAATGATATCTGAGTGAGAGTGTCGACCATGATTACTACAAGTTTAGATCGCTGGCTAGACTATCTTACCAGTCTAAACAAATGTTAGCTGACGTGGGCTAATTGAGTGACTGTCAAGTGACTGACATAACAAGAGAAAAACTGCTGATGCACAAACAAACATTGAAATTGCACCTTGTGCATTTTACTATTCCAACTCTCAACAGTAAGTTGAAACTCCGACTGAGTTCAGCAGTTGCCCATCTCTGCGTTGGACAATGCCTCTGCGAATCCAATGTTTTTAGATTTGTGGGTGAAGTTGTGAACGAGTGTACACTTCCGGACGAAGGAGATATTATTGGGACGTACCCATGACTAGGTTAGGGCATGATGTGCCTTAATGAGACGAGCCATCCAGAACTGAGGGGCAGGACTGAGTTTGGGAAACCTTGTTCTAGAGAAGAACACCCTCTAGTGTCCTCACATTCTAATCCAGACCTCCAAGACACTTCCATGACTTTGTTTAATTCTTCAACTCAAATCAGGAGATCTAATTACACCTGTTCTAGTGGAAAGTTGTTCTGTTTACCAAAACATGTACTTTACCTCCCAGCTGCAACTAAGAATGTTTTGCATAGAGAAGGGTAATGCTATTGGTTGACTGGTCCTCACAGTATCCATCCTTGTGTATCTTATTTTTTCATCCAGACATGTCTGATCTATTTTCAAAGAATTTGCGTCATTGTCTTTACTGATCCTGTTGACAACGTTGATTGTGTTGAAACCAATGTACAGTACTTTCCCCTTAATTTCAACACTAAATCATTAACTTCAATGCAGATTGTAATAGGTGGAGTGTAGCATAAGACCTACAGACGTCCTAATAATGTGCAGTCTGCTGACACTGGATGACTGTAAACACTAGAGATGAAGGAGCTATGGATTATGGCTGTCTTTGCTACAGGTAAGACTTGCTCTATATTTGATTCATTCAGGGTGATTTATTAAGATGTTCAGATGTATGATGTTGTTAAGTTTGTTGTATGATTGAGAATTGCGTAAGAAAATTGCTGTCACTCTCCAGATGTTCAATTTTTTTTGATTCATTTAAATTGTCAATGGATTATTACCAATATATGAAATTTTTTACGGTGTGGTTAATGAATGTTAGTTTGTTTTATAGTCAATGATTGATTTAGGTTTTGTCTGTTTGCTGTGAAGGATACAATAGCATCAATAAAGACATTGTTTCAGAATTTATTTTTTATCCAAACACTATTTAGAAGTATCACTAAGCCATTGTTTAAGACTGTGAATAGACTACTGATAGGTCTCAGCTGTCGACCATGTATTGGCAGTGATAATGACTTCTTTCTCTCATAAAGTACAGTAGGAAACATTTCTACACTGATGCAGACTATGAAACTGGAACAGCATGGATCATCTGCTATGATAATAGGAACTGACACTATGTATCCTTGTTTATGTGGTTTACTGAGTTAATTATCTTATTTTTAAGTCTCTTTATCACAGGGGAATCTCACCATATCATCTGTCATTCCAACAACCATTGACATAACTACCCCAACTACTACTGCCCCTTTAACCCCTGAATCTCCAACTACTGATGCCCCTTTAACTCCTGAATCTCCAACTAGTCCCCCTCCAACTACTGGCACTCCAACTACCGACACGCCAACTACTTACACTCCAACTACCGACTCTCCAACTACTGCTGCCCCTTTAACACCTGACACTCCAACTATTAACTCTCCAGCTACCGACACTCCAGCAACCAACAATCCAGTAACCGTCAGTCCAGCAACCGGCACTCCAATTATATACATTCCAACTACCAACAATCCAACTACTGACATTCCACCAACCGACCCTAAAACTACTGATCCTCCAACTACCAACCCTCCAACTACCGACCTTCCCGCTACCGACCCTCCAGCTACCAAAATATCATTAACCGACACTCCAACTACCAACTTACTAACTACCCACTATCTAACTACCGACATTCCAGCAACCGACACTCCAGCAACCGACACTCCAGCAACCGACACGCCTGCAACCAAGCCTCCAGAAACCGACACGCCTGCAACCAAGCCTCCAGCAACCGACACGCCTGCAACCAAGCCTCCAGCAACCGACACGCCTGCAACCAAGCCTCCAGCAACCGACACACCTGCAACCAAGCCTCCAGCAACCGACACTCCAACTACCAACTTTCCAACTACCGACTTTCCAACTACCGACTTTCCAACTACCGACTGTCCAACTACCGACTTTCCAACTACCGACTTTCCAACTACCGACTTTCCAACTACCGTCTTTCCAACTACCGGCTTTCCAACTACCGACTTTCCAACTACCGACTGTCCAACTACCAACTTTCCAACTACCGACTTTCCAACTACCGACTTTCCAACGACCGACTTTCCAACTACCGTCTTTCCAACTACCGACTTTCCAACTACTAGCACGTTATCAACCGGCACGCCAACATCTGACACGCCAACAACCGAGACGGCAGCAACTGACATTCCAACTACCGACATTTCAACTACTGAACATACTTCACTTCCAAACATAATAGTGTGTAAATTCATTACCACTCTCCCCATCACCTCTCCCACCACCACCTCTCCCACCACCACCTCTCCCACAACCTTTACCACCACCCCCACCATCACCTCTCCCACCACCACCTCTCCCATCACCACCTCTCCCACAACCTCTACCACCACCCCCACCACCAGCTCTCCCACCACCACCTCTCCCACCACCACCTCTACCACCACCACCTCTCCCACAATTCTCCCCACCACCTCTACCACCACCCCCACCATCATCTCTCCCACCACCACCTCTCCCATCACCTCTCCCACCAACACCTCTCCCACAATCCCCACCACCATCTCTCCCACAATCCCCACCGCCATCTCTCCCACAATCCCCACCACCACCTCTCCAACCACCTCTCCCACCACCCCCACCATCACCTCTCCCACCACCACCTCGACCACAACCCCTCCTCTGGTCTGTATCAACGGTGGTAAGCTGCAAAGTCAAGTTTGTATCTGTCCTGATGAGTGGACTGGAGAGACCTGTTCAGAGGGTAAGTAAACACAAGTACACAATACCTGACCCTGGATCTCACATTCACAGTACACACCACTACATTGCTATACCTAACCCTGGATCTCACATTCACAGTACACACCACTACATTGCTATACCTAACCCTGGATCTCACATTCACAGTACACACCACTACATTGCTATACCTAAACCTGGATCTCACATTCAGAATGTATATTTCATGTTTGCATGTTGAAATGTATTTTAATTCGATAGGGAATTTCTGCAATTCCACCATCAAGGATGGATTCTCCTTCCCAAGAACTACAGTTGGCTGGTCTGCTTATTCATTAAATGTATGTGATGAGAAGACAACCAGTGGTATGTTACTTTTATTCACCTGAAATGGTAAAAATGAATTTTTCTTTTACAATCCTAATTAATGTTGTATTAGGTAACACAAAACCTTGAGTATCTTTTTAACTTGGTTCCTCCAGTCGGTTTACCAAGAGCCTCAGCAAGATGTTTGAATGACACTGGATCTCCGATGTTTGGTTCTCCTCACAAGCTGCAGTGTGAATTAACCCTCAGGGACATTCAAGGAAATGTAAGTCAATAGGCATATTTTTTATGATTTATGACCGGTCTTGGTTTTGCATTCTTCGGGTCAATTACCTCAAACCTCAATACCGGTACTCCTTGTATATAGGTTTGTTATTGTTATTTTATTGTGTTACTATTTCCTCGGGTGCTAATTTTCATACTTTTTACCTCTGCATTGTTAGAAAAAGGCTAGTAAGTGAGCATTTGTATCTGGCACATGTGACAAATCAAATTTGATTTACAGTTATTATCAATCTTACAGTTTGAACAACTGGCGTTTACCTTCAGTTCATGTATTCTGTTCCTTTATTCTGCTTGACAGTTGATGAGGAACATAATTGTTTTATTTCTTGTGTTTTACATTACATTTGCATATATTTTTGTACTTTTTTGTACTGTCCCCTGTTTGGATTTGAACCCACAACCCTGGCATTGCAAGTACCTTTCTCTACCAACTGTGCCACAGTTGTACTCACAGTTCAGCATGTTGCTGCCACTTATAAAATGTTCTGTTGAAAAACAAAAATAAAATGAATATAAATCATTCTCTGTCTCTATTCAGATCTCCAGCAGTTCAGGTGATTTACTACAGTTAGCCTTCAGTACTCAGATCCTGACCTCCCGACCAGAGCAGCTGTCAGCTGACAACATCACCACAGCAGCTCAGATAGCTAACACGCTGCTTCTGTCTGCAAATATCACAGAGGTAAAACATGTTTTGAAATCAAGTCGGGAACTATGACATGTTCTGGAGAGAAACATGAGGTTGTTTCTGCAGTGACTTGAACACTTGAAGGTCATCCCCTGGTTTTGATCATGTTGCAGGACATCGCAGTGGCAGCTATAACTACCATCAGTCAGCTGCTGAATGCCAGTAAGCAGAGTACACAGGAGAGAGACGCTGTCCAGAGGTGTGTGTGTTTGTGTTTCAGCATATGTTTGAGTCTATGTGTGTACGTGTGCCTCTGTGCATGTCTGCATGGTGCATGTACACTGATTTTCTGTGTTTCTCTCCCAGCCTCACAGAGACCCTGGAGAAGTTTTCCCTGAACCAGCACAGTAATGTGTCCTTGGTCGTTCAGCCCAACCTGGCAGTCCAGTCTGTCCAAGTACCAAGTGACTCAGTAGGGATCCAGTTTACTGCTCTGACTGGTGAGTGGGACTGCTAGTGAACCTACATACTGGCATTTAAAGTGATAGTTTATATCTGTATTGACAGACTGGGTAAATCTTCTCATTTTTCATTTGTTTCTCCTCTGTTGGTCAATAAGGTTTGGTATGGATTTGATTTGTTGTTCTACAGACAAGTACAGAAGTAACACTATATTGTTCTGCTTTAAATTGCTAAATCAGTTTAATCTCTGTCTCCAGGAAGATCTGGTAATTTTGTGGCCAACAGAATTCATCTCAACACTAATACCTCTGAACTGATAGCTGACAAAGGAGGTGCTACTGATGTCCAGATTGTCATAAAATTCCCACCAGGTGAGCCAATGTTGGTATGCAAACATAGTGTATAAACTCAAGCTTCCTTATACCGCTTTCACAGAGAGCGCTTAACTGCTCTTTGTGGTTGCCAAAATCAGGTAAGCAGAGTCACATGAGATATGGATAAGTAAACTAATGAGAAGTCATTTGGCTTTCACGATAAGCCTACAAGGCAAGGTCAAGCTACTCATGTATATAAAGTCCTGATATGAAAAACATTCTCTCTCACTCTCTCACTCTCAATTATTTATAAGTTTTTTTATATAAAATGTTTGCATTTTCCAATTAACAACATTCAAGACAAAAGTGAAAAGATATTAGACAACAATAGGACAAAGTGACAGTAACAGACGAGCGTAACAAAGAAAGAAAAAATAAAACAAATTATAATTATATATACAAACATACAATAAAAAATAATAATGAGACATTGGATCATATGGTCACCTGCCGTAGGCTACATATTATACATTACGTGTGAAAAATATATATCCTTATATAAGGATAATATAGAGATTCATTCAATGTGATGTGGGGGGAGATTCTCCATATAGTCAATAAAAGGTTGTCAAATTCTGTAAAATGTCTTTAACTTATTCCTCAAGCAGTAAGTAATTTTCTCCAGTGGGATACAACTATTAACTTCTGATAGCCACATTGCAACTGGCAGGGAGGAATCCAATTTCCATTTCAAGGCAATACATTTCTTGGCAATCGCTAGCAATATTTCTGTTAGCTTTATAGTATGGCTTTGGCTAAGATTGGTGTTCGTAAAGTTGCCCAGTAGACAGACCTCCGGGTCTAAAGGGAATGCAACCCCGTGAATTGAGGATATGGTATCGCATACCCCCTGCCAGAAACTGTGTAGTTTTGAATACTGCCAAGTGGAATGGAGGAATGTTCGTGCTTCTACACCTGCATTGCTTGCTGTTTGGGGTTTTAGGCTGGGTTTCTGTACAGCACTTCGAGATATTAGCTGATGTACGAAGGGCTATATAAAATAAACTTGATTGATTGATGTTCCTTCATCTGAGCCACATCTAAAACATAGGGAGGAGATATCAGGGTTGAACTTGTGCAGTCTAAATGGGGTGATATAGAGCTGATGGAGGAAATTAAACTGGATCAGTCTGTATCTGGAGTTCAATGTGGATGTAACACCATCCCTGCATAGGTCACTCCATAGACCCTCATCAAGATCAATACCCAGATCTTTTTCCCATCTAAGTCAGGGTTTATCTAGCCCAGGAAGTGTTAGTCCTGACATAAGAGCATCGTAAACACGGGAAATGGTCTTGAACAGTGGTTGGTCTGCGTGGCAGAGTTGTTCAATAGGTGACATCTTAGGTAGGTTCTATTGTCCCTTGAGAGACACCCTAATAAAGTTTCGTAGTTGTAGTTAGCTAAAGAAGTCCCTGTTAGGCAAGTGGTATTTCTGTTTCAGCTGATCAAAAGACATAAGAACTCCCTCCTCGTAACAATGTTCCAGAAGAGTGATCCCCTTATCAGACCATGGTCTGAAGTTATTTAAAAGGGTGGCATGGGAAACATATATTTACATTGCCAAAGCAAGTGAAATAGATAATAAACAAAGGTGAAATCAACTTTAAAAAATGAACTGTAAACATTACGCTCACAAAAGTTTCATAGGAATTGAGCCATTTCAAATGTCATATTATGGCTATGTACAGTTTTATAATGATGTATCTCTCTCTCTCTCCACTCAGTTTTGTATAGTAAAACACAAACCACAAACCACATTGGTTTTATACTCTACCAAAACGACCGGTTCTTCAGGTCCAGGGCTTTCAGAGCTTCTTCAGGGACCAGCAGAAGGGTCATCTCTGCTAACCTGGGACAGGTGTCTGGGTTACATGTTGAGATGCTCTTCAAGCCCACAGTAAGATTTCTCTTGGAATCAGTAAATGCATAGTGGTCCAAATTATCTTGGAAACGCAATGGGAAGTTATCCATTATCTAAGTCACAGGGTAGGAAGCACAGTTCCTGGAGTGCCCCAGGTATTGCAGGATGTTGTTCCAACTAGGCACTACATCTGACCAACTGAGCTATTTGATCAGTTCAGTGATTGCCTTAAGTCAGCACACCTGGTCTTTCAGGACGTTTAAATCAAAAACATGATGTGCCTGTGGCCCTCCAGGACCAGGGTTGCCTACCCTTGATCTAAGTTATCCATTGACTCTTATCAGCCATAAGGAACAAGGAAGCATATTTTTTGCCAGTGGACAAGGAAGCACATGTTGTATTGTACATGATATGATTTTTTTCCCCCACATGTGCTTAATGACCTGTTATACTTCACAATTTACTTTATGATTATTATTTTTTAAAAGATGAGTACTGTGAATGCATGTCTTTTTCTGAAGGATTTTCAGTGAGTTTGTTTCTGTTCTCACTTCTCAGGTTGTCCCCAACGCCTCCCTCTATGACTTTGCCTGCGTGTCATGGAACTACACGTTGAAAGACTGGAGCACCTTTGGCTGCTCCAAAGTCAACCACTCAGAAGACAGCCTGCGATGTTTCTGTAATCACACCACTAACTTCGCTGTGCTGATGGTGAGTAGCTAGCTGCCTTCATCTCCCTTTTACTGACCACACTCTGACCTATGGTTTACATCAGCAGGATCCAGACCGATGAGGGCAATGACTTTCTATATGACTGTGACAGAAACTTAGTGTTGAAATGTATTTTTTATTTTCTTTCCACAGTCGTTCAGGAGGGATTTTAAATACGCTGAGGCGCTAAACTGGATCACCATATTGGGATGTTCCATGTCCATCATAGGGTTGAGTTTAACAATAACATTCCAGTTCGCAACCAGGTAAGATCCTACAGGGTTCCAGAACCAATTCAAAATATACAATAACATTCCAGATCACAACCAGGTAAGATCCTACAGGGTTCCAGAACCAATTCAAAATATACAATAACATTCCAGATCACAACCAGGTAAGATCCTACAGGGTTCCAGAACCAATTCAAAATATACAATAACATTCCAGATCACAACCAGGTAAGATCCTACAGGGTTCCAGAACCAATTCAAAATATACAATAACATTCCAGATCACAACCAGGTAAGATCCTACAGGGTTCCAGAACCAATTCAAAATATACAATAACATTCCAGATCACAACCAGGTAAGATCCTACAGGGTTCCAGAACCAATTCAAAATATACAATAACATTCCAGATCGTTACCCGGTAAGATCCTAGAAGGTTCCAGAACCATTTAAAAATATTGGGTGCATCGCTGAAGCCCCTTGTCTGATCCAACAGGACTTGATAGGTGAAACCATTATGAAACCCACCATTAATGAACCAACACATCCATATCTACACTTCTAACATCCCTAACATATTGTTGTCTATCACCTATCCCCAGGAAATCACGCAAAACCAACCCAACGGTCCTCTTAGTGAGCGTCTGCATGTGTCTCCTGATCTTCACCCTCCTCTTCATGTTGGGAGTGGACAACCCTCATAAACAGCTGGGCAAACCTGAAATACAGGAGGACAACATTCTCCCCCCGTCCGACACACACACAGAGCGGGACAGAGGGCCCTGTACTGCAGTGGCAGTCCTGCTGCAGTACTTCCTGTTGGGGACGTTCACCTGGAACACACTGTACGCCACACATGTCTTTCTGATGATCAGAAACAGCCTGGCCACCAGCCCGTCAAACTTCACAGCCTATACCGTGGCCATCGGATGGGGTAGGACAGCATGGAGGAAAATAAAGTATTTAGTTGTTTCTGAAGCTTTGGCTGACATTAGCCCTTGGCTCCTTGGCTCCTTGGATCCTTGGCTCCTTGAACCAAAACTAATGCTAGGGGTATTTTCAGGCTCTAATAAGCCTGAAATAGAACTTAAAAGCAACTTGTATAGTGATGATATGTCTTTAGAGGAGGTATGTGTAGTGTATATACTCTGTATATGGCTGCATGCAAACCTACCAGGAAATAACATCATTCTCTGTCCTTTAGGACTGCCTGCGGTTGTGGTGGCCCTCACCTTAGGAATTAGTTACAGAGTGGATGATCCACTGGGTTACAGGCAGGAGGAATTGTGAGTCAATACTGTACTACACTAATACTGTACTACTTGTCTGTACTGGATTGTACTATACTGTACTATACTACTTCTGTATACTGTACTGTACTATACTACCACAACTACACCTGAGTACTGTGCTTTTTTTTACCTCCTCTGTGGTTATTACATAATAGGTTCATTTTAAATTAAAGTGTGTCAAATGATTTATAAAATTGTATAACTCATGCTGTAAAAGGTTATCCCTGTCAGTTTTTGTATACATACTTATAATGCATGTGCCACCCACCATATAATACATGCCACCCACCATGTTTGATTAATACCACGTTATTCAAATAACAGGCGCTCTGTTTTGTCTGTCATAGAGTCCCACTCTCTAACTCATTCATTTGACCTCTCAGTTGCTGGCTTGCTGCCCTCGATCCAAAGGGGAACTTTGACTTCAAGCTGCCAATGTTTTGGGGTTTCCTGATCCCTGTGGCGTTCATGCTTATCTTCAACACAGTGGTGTTGGTATGTTTTGTAGTTACAACATGCAAGACCAACCCACATTTAACCAGGTAACATTAATGGGGGCATTTTGGGGACACAGAGTAGAAAGGTGGAGTCACAAAGATCAGTCTTGATTTAAATGCCTGCTAACAAGCTTGTTAAGTTTAAATTGTCTTTCAATGAAAAGCTTATTATAAATAATGTATTTATTATTAGTCATTAGTAACCAAATCACAATTTAATGAGCACCCTGCTCTAACCCACTCAGTCAATGGAAGCATAGTGTTATTATACAACAGCATTACAGCAGTCTGTTACCGCAATCTAAGTATGTTGGTTATGTTTCCCAGTACAAGACACACATCGATGAAGAAGAAGTTCCTCAGTAGCTTTTCTCTGGCTGTGGTGCTCGGTCTCTCCTGGATCCTGGGCTATCTGTTGCTCATTACACAGAACGAGACTATGTACACCATACTCAACATCTCCTTCTGTGTACTCACCACCACTCAGGTAGTAAATGTATGCACTCACTACTGTAAGTCACTCTGGATAAGAGCGTCTGCTAAATGACTGTCACGGTTTTCTTCCTGGGATGAAGGAGAGGACCAAAACGCAGCGCGGCTAGTGTTCAACATAATTTAATAAAGAATATGTGAACACTACAAACAACAAAACAATAAATGTGAAAACCGACAACAGTCCTATCTGGTGCAGAACACAAAGACAGAAGACAGGAAACAATCACCCACAAAATCCCAACACAAAACAAGCATCCTATATATGATTCTCAATCAGGGACAACGATTGACAGCTGCCTCTGATTGAGAACCATATTAGGCTGGACACAGAAACAGACAAACTAGACACACAACATAGAATTCCCACCCAGCTCACGTCCTGACCAACACTAAACAAGTAAAACACATAAGAACTCTGGTCAGGATGTTACAATGACTCAAATATAAACTATAAATATTAGTGTACTATTGTACCACAGAATCCAGACATGATTGAAATCAGACACTTAATAATCATAAAAAAATTGAGCTGGTCTTTATGGAAACGTTACCTTTTGTTTGTCCTTGTGTGTTCCTGAAAATACTTAATAACGTTTTTGTTTTCGCTACACAGGGCTTGCAGATTTTCATTCTGTTCACAGCAAGAACAGCAATTTTCAAGAAAAATATGTTAAGTGCTTTGAAATCTGTCTCTAGCACTGGGATCCCTCTTCACACTAAGAAGTTCAGTCTATGGCGAGGCAAGCGAAGAGAAAAGGTTGAATCATACACACAGCTGGACACTGATCTGTCATTTCCACCTTGGTCCTCACAGACATCTAACTGATGGGCTGCAAGTTCAAACTCTGTTGTAAAATATCTCATATAACTCCACTACTACAATATAATGCACACAACATTTTGTATCAATGTATATTCACTGTGAATTCCCTCAGAAGGTGTGTTGTACAATGATTTTTTGTCATAAATACTGTATATCCTGAACATTTGTTCTTTACAAAATGTTCATGTTTTAAATAAATCTGTGATTATTCTCTTTTAAGCGGATGTGTGTAGTTATTCATAGTGAGAAAAAACACTATTTTACACAATATCTCTGTAAATAGATTTAGACAGTGTAGCCCAGGGGTGTAAAACAAATGTTCCCCTCGGGCCACATTTGGTCATTACCGAGGTACGGAGGGACGCACTTAAAATTGATCAAGGATGAGAGGGTTCGCCAGGCAGAGATCGAGGTCAGTGGTCGCAAGTGATCAACCAGCGGAGCAAGCAGGCATGTCAGAGGGAGGTATGAAAGGTTGAGGAAGAAAGCAGGCATGTCAGAGGGAGGTATGAAAGGCTGAGGAAGAAAGGTATGTCTGAGTCGTAGCCATGAAAAAACACGGCAGCTGGACATGCTGGGGGAGCGTGAGAGAGAGCACTCACCTGGAACATGGAAGGGAAGTTAATAAAGTTTCCGCATTGCTCTGTGTACAATGTTTTTTCCACACCAACAAACCTTCACACGTGGGGGTTGGCAGAGAGCCCAGACAGCTGCACACTATGTGGATGACCAGCCAACTTGGAGCACGTGCTCTCCTCCTGCCACGCAGGTCTGACCGATGGACAATTCAGGTGGCGGCATGACCAAATACTGACTCAACTAGCCACGGGACTGGAGCAAGCAAGAAGAAAGCTGAAACATCTCACCCAGGGCTCCTGTTTCATCCACTTCCTTAGGTCAGGAGAGAGCACAGCAAAGTGAACATGTAGTATCCAAAAAAGTGTTATACAAAATATATTTTATATTTGAGATTCTTTAAAATAACCCTTTGCCTTGATGACAGCTTTGCACACTCTTGGCATTCTCTCAACCAGCTTCATGAGGTAGTCACCTGGAATGCATTTCAATTAACAGGTGTGCCTTATTAAAAGTTCATTTGTGGAATTTCTTTCCTTAATGCATTTGAGCCAATCAGTTGTAGTCTGACAAAGTAGGGGTGTTATACAGAATATAGCCCTACATGGTAAATGACCAAGTTCATATTATGGCAGGAACCGCTAAAATAAGCAAAGAGAAACGACAGTCCATCATTTCTTTAGGACATGAAGGTCAGTTAATCTGGAAAGTTCAATGTGAGTTGATGTTGATGGTAATGTAGCTGTGACCTCAAGGGGTGATGTTGATGTCACCAGGAATGATGAGGCTCACACTGTACTGTATATCTGTGTTGTGCTGCTCAAACAAAGTCTGATGTACAGTTTATACAAATTCTTATTTACATATGATTTGGTTATTCTCTACCTCAACAGGCAATGATATTGTCACTATATATGACAGCTAGGATATCTCGTTAGTAGGGTTGCAAAATTACAGGAACTTTCAATAAATTACATTGTTTTCCCAAAATCCTGGTTGGAGGAATAAGCAGGAAATCCAGAATCCCTGGAAAAACAGGGAATTTATTGAAAGTTGCCAGAATATTGCAACCCTACTCCTTAAGTAACCAGCAGTGTATCACATTAATACCATTAGTCATTAACCTTTATTTTACCAGTTAAGTTGACTGAGACAACATTCTCATTTACAGCAACAACCTGGGGAAGAGTTAGAGGGGAGATGAGATGAATGAGCCAATTGTAAACTGGGGATGATTAGGTGACCGTGACAGTATGAGAGCCAGATTGGGAATTTAGTCAGGACACCAGGGTTACCACCCCTACTCTTACAATAAGTTCCATGGTTTCTTTAGTGACCACAGAGAGTCAGGATCCCCATTGAACATCCCATCTGAAAGACAACACCCTACACAGGGCAATGTCCCCAATCATTACCCTGGGATATTTAGACCAGAGGAAGGGGTGCCTCCTACTGGCCCTCCAACACCACTTCGAGTAGCATCTGGTCTCCCATCCTTGGACCAACCAGGACCAACCCTGCTTAGCTTCAGATGCAAGCCAGCAGTGGGATGCAAGTCTCAATGCATTGAAATATTGATTTATTTTATCTTTATTTAACTAGACAAGTCAGTTAAGAACAAATTCTTATTTGGGTTAACTGCCTTGTTCAGGGGCAGAACGACAGATTTACCCCTTGTCAGCTCAGGGATTCAAACTTGCAACCTTTCAGTTACTAGTCCAACACTAAACACTAGGCTATGCTGCCGCCCCCAAATATGCATGACACTGTGTATTTATTCCTTCTGTCACTATTTCTACGTTTGATCTTTAACTCTGCATTGTTGGAAAAGGACCCATAAGTAAGCATTTCACTGTTTTGTCTACAACTGTTGTTTACAAAGCATGTGACAAATACATTATGATTTGATTTTGAAGCAGAGTCCTCTCTGTCTACCTTCAACTGCCGTGTGGTGGCGCCAAACTCTTCTTCTAAAGGAAGATCATTTCTTATGGCAGTGGAACGTCCATCCAAACTGTTCACCAGTCTTCCTCATTAATGTGCAGATAAATAGAGATGTTTATGAAAACACTGAGCATATTCACTGTCACTTAAGTATGTCTAATTTCAATAATTCCATTTTAATTTGTTTCATAAGGTTCATTTAGGGGTACATTCTTAGAGAACTGCGAAACATTTTGCCCACTATTATAGGGAAAAAAGTGACAGTTCAATAAAAAGGGTTTATTATTAAAAACAATGAGTTCAGCATTTGAGCCTTCATTAGTGCCATGCACCCACCTGGTTGGAATGCACATAAAGACAGACTGTATACTTTTATTTTGCATGTTGGTTAGAGTTGAGTAAGTCATCACATCTCAGTGATGTGATGACTTACACCTGTTGTGTGTGAACCATCCCTCATGTTTGACATTAGCGGAGGGTTCTCAGGATGTACACTGACTGGTAACAGTGAGAGAAGGGCTGACATTACGCATCAGCCCTTTTAAATGTGCACATGATCTGGCTCCTCTTAGCTGCCCAGGTGACGGTGAACCAGCTGAACCTAGTGTCCCACAGCGTGGTGGCTGCTCCCTACCAGTGGGAGTACCCCTACCTGCTCGGTATCATCCCCTCCCTCTTCAGCTTCATGGCCCTGCCCAAAAACAACATCAGCTACCTGGTGATCTCCATGATCAGTGCCGGTCTCTTCTGCATAGTGCCGCTCATCTACGGGGGCATGGAGATGTTCCCGGTTGCCCAGCAGCTGTACCACCACGGTGGCGCCCCTCTCACCATCCCTAATTGATAGTTGTAGGACTAATTGGAATCCTTTATACCACTCAGGAGGCTGCCCTGTCGTTTTCCTGGTAACCCTCTAACCTCCATTATCTCATCTCCTGGCTCTGGAGCCTGTGGACAGATTAAGACTTGAGTTGTCTGAGACTCCAGGGTTTAATGTTGACCTGTCCTGCTGCCTTTAGAAACCCATCCTCTTTATATCTCATCCTGATCTATGGAGCTGGCTGCCATAATCTGTCCCCCAAAGGATCGTATGCTAGCTACTGTACCTCCAGTCTTAGCCATACGTTCCAATTATTGCTCCTTCCTCCACAAGTTTGCACTTGTTCACTGATTTGAAAGGAAATGAATGGAATAATAAATATGGTAGAAACTCCCACTAGACTAGTGATGGACAACTCTGATGGGGGTGGGGACCACAAGACATCTGAACTCATCAGGAGGGTAGTAGCACCCACACATGCAGTCAGAGCCGGCACAAGCCTTTTGGAGACCTTAAGTGGAATTTTCTAATAATTTTGCCATGGGATTCAGAGAAAATGTTTGCACTTTAACAACTAATTTCCTGCGATTCTACAGTACACATGTTGCCATAGGGTGGAGAGAAATGTGCAGTTTTTATTATGATATCTGAGTGAGAGTTTCTTTCAAAATCAATTAGGGCTCCCCTGTCGGTAATTCAACCATGATTACTACAAGTTTAGATCGCTGGCTAGACTATCTTACCAATCTAAAAAATGTATGACTCCTTTAAGATTTGTGGGTGAAGTAATGAATGATTTCAGGAGAAAGGCGATATTATTGGGACATACTAGGACTAGGTCAGGGCATGATGTTGCCTAATGAGAGGAGACATCCAGAACTGTAAAGGAACAGGGAAAGGGTTCAGAGAAGGCAAGAGCAGTGGTCAGATTGAGTCCATATGGTTGTGTGCTGGTGTCAATGCACATTTTAATCAAATCAAATTTATTTATAAAGACCTTCTTACATCAGCTGATATCTCAAAGTGCTGTACAGAAATCCAGCCTAAAACCCCAAACAGCAAGCAATGCAGGTGTAGAAGCACGATACCTAGGAAAAACTCCCTAGAAAGGCCAGAACCTAGGAAGAAACCTAGAGAGGAACCAGGCTACGAGAGGTGGCCAGTCCTCTTCTGGCTGTGACAGTACTCAACAATTCAATTGTTTCTAAATGATAGTTTTGGAAACCATGTTCTAGAGAAGTCTACCCTCTAGTGTCCTCACATTCTAATCCAGACCTCCAACCTCCAACCCTCCAACCCAGTTCCATTGTTTAAAATTCTTCCCCTCTAATCAGGAGATCTAATTACACATGCTGTAGTGGAAAAACGTTTCTGTTTACCAAAACATGTACTGTACATTCTCAGGTGCAACCAAGAATGTTTTGCATAGAGAAGGGTAATGCTATTGGTTGACTGGTCCTCACAATATCCATCCATGTGTATCTAATTTATTCATCCAGTCATATCTTATCTCTTTTCAAAGAATTTGTGTCATTGTCTTTACTGATCCTGTTGACAACATGGGTTGTGCTGGAGCCAATGTACAGTACTTCCCCCTTAATTTCAATAGTAAATCATTAACTGGTATCTGCACGTTACTGCAGTCTCTGTGACAGTTGGAGAGCAGCACAGCATTAGACCAACAGACGTCCTAATAATGTGCAGTCTGCTGACACTGGGTGACTGGAAACAGCAGAGATGAAGGAGCTATGGATTATGGCTGTCTTTGCTACAGGTAAGACTTGCTCTATATTCGATTCATTCAGGGTGATTTAAGAACACATGCTCTTTCCATGACATACAGTGCTTTCAGAAAAGATTCAGACCCCTTACTTTTTCCACATTTTGTTAAGTTACAGCCTTATTCTAAAATGTTTTAAATTGATCTACACACAATCTAAATCTACACACAATACCCCATAATGACAAAGCAAAAACATTTTTGCTAATTTATGAAAAATGTACAAATGAAATATTACATTTACATAAGTGTTCAGACCCTTTACTCAGTACTTTGTTAAATTATCTTCGGCAGCGATTACAGCATTGAGTCTTCTTGGGTATGATGCTACAAGTGTGTTACCCCTGTATTTGGGAGGTTTCTCGCATTCAGTTTGGATGGGGAGCATTGCTGCACAGCTATTTTCAGGTCTCTCCAGAGATGTTCGATCTGGTTCAAGTCCGGGCTCTGCCTGGGCCACTCAAGGACATTCAGAGACTTGTCCTGAAGCCACTCTTGCATTGTCCTGGCTGTGTGCTTATGGTAATTGTCCTGTTGGAAGGTGAACCTTCACCCCAACATGAGGATCTGAGTTCTCTGGATCATGTTTTCATCAAGGATCTGGCAACTCTAGAACTCTGAGTGCTGCAAAGATGGCTGTCCTTCTGGAAGATTCTCCCATCTCCACAGAGGAACTCTAGAGCTCTGTCAGAGTGACAATTTTTTTCTTGGTCACCTCCCTGAACAAGGCCCTTCTCCCCCGATTGCTCAGTTTGGTCGGGCGGACAGCTCTAGAAAGAGTCTTGGTGGTCCCAAACGTCTTACATTTAAGAATGATGGAGGCCACTGTGTTCTTGGGGACCGTCAATGCTGCAGAAATGTTTTGGTACCCTTCCCCAGATCTGTGCCTAGACACAATCCTGTCTCGGAGCTCTACGAACAATTCCTTCGACCTCATGGCTTGGTTTTTGCTCTGACATGCACTGTCAACTGTGGGATCTTATATAGACAGGTGTGTGCCTTTCCAAATAATCAATAGATTTTTCCACAGGTGGACTTCAATCAAGTTGTAGAAACTTCTCAATGATGATCAATGGAAAAAAGATGCACCTGAGTTAAATTTCGAGTCTCATAACAAAGTTGCTGAATACTTATGTAAATAAGGTTAATCTATTATTCATTTGTAATAAATTTGCAAAAATGTCTAAAAACCTGTTTTCGCTTTGTCATTTTGGGATATTTTGTGTAGATTGCTGAGGAATTTTATTTCTTAACTATTTTAGAATAAGACTGTAATGTAACAAAATGTGTAAAAAAGTCAAGGGGTCTGAATTCTTTCCGAAGGCACTGTAGACTGGCCAGGTGAATCCAGGTGAAAGCTATGATAACTTACTGATGTCACTTGTTAAATCCACCTCAATCAGTGTAGATGAAAGGGAGGAGACAGGTTAAAGAAGGATTTTTAAGCCTTGAGACAATTGAGACATGGATTGTGTATGTGTGCCATTCAGAGGGTGAATGGGCAAGACAAAAGATTTAAATACCTATGAACGGGGTATGGTACTAAGTGCCAGGCGCACCGGTTAGTGTCAAGAACTGCAACGCTGCTGGGTTTTTCACGCTCAACAGTTTCCTGTGTGAATCAAGAATGGTTCACCACCCTAAGGACATCCAGTCAACTTGACATAGCTGTGGGAAGCATTGGAGTCAACATGGGCCAGCATCTCTTTCGATGTAATCCCTTATGACACAGGTGTCAAACTCATTCCACGGAGGGCCGAGTGTCTGCGGGTTTTCGCTCCTCCCTTGTACTTGATTGATGAATTAACATCACTAATTAGTTAGGAACTCCCCACACCTGGTTGTCTAGGGCTTTATTGAAAGGAAAAACCAAAAACCTGCAGACACTAGGCCCTCCGTGGAATGAGTTTGACACCCCTGCCTTATGATGTTGTTGTTAAGAGTCTTCTGTGATTGAGAATTATGTTGGAAAATTGCTTTCAATTCAGATGTGCAAAAATCTATGATACATTTAAGTTAACAAATGATTATTGCCAATATATAACCTTACTGTTTTTACTGTTTGGTTTATGAATTTTGAATTTTGATTTATAGTCAATGATTGATTGATGTTTTGTCTGTTTGCTGCAAGGGATTCAGTAGCATCAGTGAAGACATTGTTTCAGGCTTTATTTTTATACAAACACTATTTAGATGTATTGTTAAGTTGTTGTTTACAGACTGTGGAGAGACTACTGTCAGGTCTCAGATACAGTTGATAACAAAGTAGCCTTTGCTATCAAATGTCAACCATTTATTGGCAGTGATAATGACATATTTCTCTCATAAAGTACAGTAGAAAACATTTCTACACTGATGCAGACACAATGAAACTGGAACAGCATGGATCACCTCCTATGATTAAAGCAACTGACACTATGTATTCTTGTTTATGTGGTTTTTCTGAGTTAATTATCTTTTTTAAAGTTTCTTTTCCACAGGGGGATCTCACCATATCATCTGTCATTCCAACCACCATTGACATAAAAAAACAACTACTGATGACCCTATAACCCTAAATACTACTGGTCTTCCAACTACTGGTTACCCTACCTCTATCCCTGTCACCAGTACCAGTCTGCCCACCACCTCCACCACCTCTACCAACACCTCTAGCACCACAACCCCTCCTCTGGTCTGTATAAATGGTGGTGAGCTGCTGAGTGGAGTCTGTATCTGTCCTGATGAGTGGACCGGAGAGACCTGTTCAGAGGGTACATCCACACACTTACCCACTCCTCCACAATACTATACTACTACACCTAACCCTGGATCTACCAATCAGACTCCTCCACAATACTACACTACTATACCTAACCCTGGATCTACCAATCAGACTCCTCCACAATACTACACTACTATACCTAACCCTGGATCTACCAATCAGACTCCACTCCACAATACTACACTACTATACCTAACCCTAGATCTCACATTCACAGTACACACCACTACAATACTATACCTAACCCTGGATTTACCATTCACAGTCCACAACACTACTCCTTGGAGCTCACATTCAGAATGTGCATTTCATGTTTGCAGTCACACATTTGGTCCATGTTGAAATGCATTTTACTTCAATAGGGAATTTCTGCCATTCCACCAGGAAGGATGGATTCACCTTCCCAACAACAGTAGTTGGCTGGTCTGCTTATTCAGAAGAGTTATGTCATGAGAAGACAACCAGTGGTATGTTACTTTTATTCACCTAAAAAAACAAAAATGTTACAGTCCTAATTAATGTTGTATTAGGTAACACAAAATCTTGGTTCCTCCAGCTGGTTTACCAGTAGCCTTTGCAGATTGTTCAAATGACACTGGATCTCCACAGTTTGGTCATACTTACAAGTTGGAGGGGGAATTAACCTTCAGTGACATTCTAGGAAATGTAAGTCAATAGGCATATTTTTTATTATCTTGATTTATGACCAGTCTTGATTTACCATTTTTCAGGTCAGTTACAGTTATCATTATGAGGAGTGGATCTTACAGTCTGAAGATCAGTAACAACTGGCTCTTACCTTCAGATCATGTATTCTGTTCCTTTATTCTTTAACAGTTGATGAGGAACATTTAAATTTTATTTGTGTTTTACATTACATTTAGTCATTTTGCAGATGCTCTTATCCAGAGTGACTTACAGTAGTGAGTGCATACATTTTCATACTGGTCCCCTGTGGGAATTGAACCCACAACCCTGGTATTTCTATTGCCATGCTCTACCAACTGAGCCACATAGTTAGTACCAGTAATGTAATATCCAAATGTACTCACAGTTCAGCATGTTGCTGCCACTTGCACAATGTTCTGTTGAAAAACAATACTAAAATATAATGAATAAAAATCATTCTCTGTCTCTATTCAGATCTCCAGTAGTTCAGGTGATTTACTAGAGTTAGCCTTCAGTACTCAGATCCTGACCTCCCGACCAGAGCAGCTGTCAGCTGACAACATCACCACAGCAGCTCAGATAGCTAACACGCTGCTTCTGTCTGCAAATATCACAAAGGTATAAGATGTTTTGAAATCAAGTCGTGAACTATGACATGTTCTGGAGAGAAACGTGAGGTTGTTAGTGCAGTGATTTGAACACTTGAGGGTCATCCCCTGGTTTTGATCATGTTGCAGGACATCGCAGTGGCAGCTGTAACTACCATCAGTCAGCTGCTGAATTCCAGTGAGGAGAGTTCACAGGAGAGAGACGCTGTCCAAAAGTACTGGAGTGTGTGTGTGTGTGTGTGTGTGTGTGTGTGTGTGTGTGTGTGTGTGTGTGTGTGTGTGTGTGTGTGTGTGTGTGTGTGTGTGTGTGTGTGTGTGTGTGTGTGTGTGTGTGTGTGTG